>NC_034011.1:8429341-8449502 GCF_000346465.2 Prunus persica
TTATTAATAATAATGCCCACAGGTTTCGGAGACGCCGAACGTGCGGTGTGAGGATTGCAGCTTGGATTAAAGTGGTATCTCCGAGACCTGCAATGATTGCGACTCAGATTGAAGTGCTATCTCTGAGACCTCCAAAGAACAAAACTTGCTCCCCTGGTTAACCTGTCATTTTTTCGACCGGTCCCGTAGTCGGAGGTGGCCGAAAGGTGGTGTTGTGCAGCCGGGAAGACGAACAATCACTGTGCAAACAATAACTGTGTCAAAAGAGAAGAGACAGACGTGAGGAAGAGAGATAAATAGGTTTTGTGGTGGGTCCCACAACCGCCACCTCAGCATTTAACATCGGACTTGACGATCAATATAACTGTCGGTGTAAATTGGTCATATTTTGAAATACAAGGTATGAAATTGAAGAAATTGAAACTTTAGGGTCCATTTCGATACTGACCCTAAACCTCCAGGGACTACAATGTAGTTAATCCTTTAAAAAAAAGTCAAAATAAACAAATAAGACTCAAGAAACGTGGGGGTCACGTGCCATCAGGTTGAAAAATCAAGAAAAGAAAAGAAAGGGTAAATTACTCAGATGGTCCTCAAGCTTATACTCGATTTATATTTTGGTCCCTCAATTAAATTATTCATTCAAATGGTCCATCAACTCTATATTATTTGCTCTATTGGTCCTACCGTTACATTCTATCAATATTTCCATTAAATATGAGGGCAAATTGGTCATTATTTACCCAAAAATTAGGTTAAATCTAACAGAAAATTAGACGGTAGGACTATTGGAGCAAATAATATAGAATTGATGGATAATTTGAACGAATAATTTAGTTGAAAGACTAAAATGTAAATCAGATATAAGTTTGAGGACAATTTGAGTAATTTACCCGAAAAGAAAATATAAATTGAATAAGTGAACAAACAAGTGGCGGCCTGGCGGGATTCCAGCATACAAACGTTTCCTCCTCTGACTTCCCCTCTCTCTCTCTCTTCACAGCTTTTAGCGGCGATCCGCTGCCTTCGCGAACTTCATCGACATTTTCTCTCTCTTGCCAAAATCCCAAAATCATCAAACGAACAAATTAAATTTATGAAAAATAAAAAATCTGAGCTTTGCTTTTAATTTTATTTTTCCTTTTTTTTTTTCACGAGAAAGCGTTTGACACCAACACCAGCACCCACAAAAACCACAAGCTTGGTTTCGTCGTCATCGTTTTAGCATTCAATGCCGTTCTTTATCTTTTCCTTTCCTTTTTCCTCACTCTCTCTGCGTCTCTCATGTGACCGGCATTAAAGCTCGCTCTCGATAATGCCTACTCTGAATTTGGTCCCTTTCTTCATCGCCTTCTCTGCTTCTGGCTCTGCGCGCCACACAATGAGCTTCTCCTGCTGCTGCATGTGCAATTTCGTTTGATCCAAAAGCGAAAGAACGTGTTTTTGTCGTCGTCGTTGTTGTTGATGATGGAGAAGATGAAGTATCCGATTGGACCAGAGCACTACACGCTGTATGAGGAGGTTGGGCAAGGCGTAAGCGCTTCCGTACATCGTGCGCTCTGTAAGCCCGTGGATGCTATCGTCGCCATCAAAATCCTCGATTTCGAACGCGACAATTGCGATCTGGTACTCTTGGAATTTGATTTTTTGATGTTTTGATCTGTGTTCGAAATTCTCTTTGGTAAATTGATCGGTGTAAATGCTAATAGGGCAATGGGCCCACCTTGTAAATGTATTTGAGAATAATTTGAAATACTGCTTATATCAGCTAGTTTCAGCTTCAACAATTGGTTTGGGGATTTGAATTGTTCACCAGTTACTGAAGCCATCTAATTCTCAATTGGTACTTAGAGAAGCTAATGTGGCATGTAGTTTTGGAGAATACATACATTTAGTTTAGATTTTTTTGGTAATTTGCCATGACCCCATTGGAAATTACATTGGGTATTTGCTTAGATTATATATATATATGTGTGTGTGTGTGTGTGTGTTATATAAATATATTACAAAGATTTATGGTGATATTAGGTTTTTTACATTTTTGTTGTATATGATTTCTTTCTACAGAACAACATTTCTCGTGAAGCGCAGACGATGATCCTGGTCGACCATCCTAATGTCCTCAAATCTCACTGTTCCTTTGTTAGTGATCATAATCTGTGGGTTGTCATGCCATTCATGTCTGGGGGTTCTTGTCTTCATATTTTGAAGGCAGCATACCCAGATGGTTTTGAGGAAGTTGTTATAGCCACCATATTACGTGAGATTTTGAAAGGTTTAGAGTATCTTCACCATCATGGCCACATTCATCGAGATGTCAAAGTAAGTATTTTATCGTTCAGCATCATTCAAATATATTTATGCTGCATCGTGTGCCTAGTTGGACAATGTAGCAGTTGTTTCCTTGTTTTATTGTCTCGAACTTGTAATGTTTTTGATTGCATGGTAACTCTTTTAATTACACCATCATTAGACTGTCTTTTATACTGTATTTACAGAAAATCTTAAATCTTAAGGTTGGTCTCTTTGTTCTTTTTTTTTTTTTTTCCAATTATATTTGTTGTTTATAACAAATTGTCATTTGAATTCTTCAAAGATTTATAAACTTTGCTTATAGTTTGTGCCTCCATAAAAAGTTAAAATTCTGTCATTGAGAACTTGTTTATATACCGTTGATATACAGGACTATTGTATTGTCACAACTTACCTGAAGCAAAACAACAGTTCATCCGTGATAGATTTGATACTGTGAATTGTATGGTATATGATATAATTTGTTATCATGTCCTATACTTTAATTTCTTTTGTGCAGCCTGCCCAACATTTGTTTTTCAATGTGAAAGATACAAAGTAAACTTTTGCTGCCCTTCTGCATATTAGCTGTCTGCAGTTATTAATATTGATTTACATTTATCTGGATTGGAACATATAGTATTTTCTACTGCTGACAACCATTGTTTCTTTTATTTCGTTTTGTTGCAATTGTAATACAGTTGGGCACATGTAGTTCCTTTTTCTTTTCTTTGTCTAATAAATGCTTCTGATAGGCTGGGAATATTCTCATTGATTCACGCGGTGCAATCAAGCTCGGGGATTTTGGGGTTTCTGCTTGCCTTTTTGATTCAGGTGATAGGCAGCGCATGAGAAACACATTTGTGGGAACACCTTGCTGGTATGCTTGTGTCTGCTACTCTATGAGTTTGTACATTTAAAAATTTCATTAGATTCCCTGTCTAGTACTTAACTGTTCAAGATACTGACATGCCATATAATTTTGGCTGGTCATCAAGGCCCTGGTGCACCTTAGCTGACTTCACCAGAGAAAGTATATACATATCAATTAAATCCACTTGTAGCTTGGATTATTTTTAAACGTTTAAATAAGAAACTTAACTGGGAACGGTCATACAGCATAAGCTTCCCCAGTCTTATTTTTATTAATACTTTGTGTTGTATAATCAACAGGTTTTGTATCTTTGTCTTGTAGGATGGCACCAGAGGTTATGGAGCAGTTACATGGTTATGATTTCAAGTCAGTCTTTTATTTTCTTAAACTTTTTGCTTGTTTTACATTCATTAAAAAAAAAATTATCAGGCAGCATAGAGTTAATGTTTGGTTGACATATTTGTGCAGGGCTGATATCTGGTCTTTTGGTATAACTGCATTGGAGCTTGCCCATGGCCATGCTCCTTTCTCAAAGTATCCTCCTATGAAGGTGCATGTCAATTGATACTGTATCCTTCTATGAACATCTTGGAGATCATTAAGAGTTCATTGAACCTTATGCAAATCTGCTGTTGCTAGGTACTGCTCATGACATTGCAAAATGCACCTCCTGGCCTTGATTATGAAAGGGATAGGAAGTTTTCAAAGGTATTTCTCACGAATTTGTATTGGAGTTTCCTCTCAATATTATAGTTGTCACAAGAAATGGTTTTTTGTTTCCTTTTTCTTCAGTCTTTTAAGCAGATGATTGCTAGTTGCTTGGTAAAGGATCCTTCAAAACGGCCTTCTGCAAAGAAGTTGTTGAAGCATTCCTTCTTCAAGCAAGCTCGGTCAAATGATTATATTGCACGAACACTTCTCGAGGGGCTGCCTGCTCTTGGTGATCGCATCAAGGAATTAAAGGTTTTTAATCACATGTGACTATTTGATACTTACTGATTTTTCATGCTATAGTGATGCACATTATGCACCTAAAGGTATGCCTTTATTGAATGACAGAGAAAGGAAGAGTATATGCTTGCACAAAAGAAAATGCCAGATGGGCAGAAGGAGGAACTATCACAGGCAGGAATCTTCTATCATTAATGATTACAATAATGCTTTGTTGAACAAAACTAATACTGTGATTATTCTGTTTTCTTTTGCTTACTTCTGTTAAGACAGTACTCTATAACAAGATTACTTTAGATGACATATTAAATTTTTTTTTTTTTTATTTTTTATTTTTACCGTGACTAAATTGCTTTGCAGTATATGTTTACAAGAAACAAAATTTTATTAAAGTGCTAAATTGGTTTGCAGTAAAAAAATTACATTAAATTGATCTCTAATTAGATTTTCATCATAGGTTTGATACTATTGTTTTATAAACAGAATTTTGGACAAATTAATGACAAGGCATTTGTCAATATTTTTTTTATAGGAAATATCTGATATTTTGTACAGCATTGACTAAGAGTAGCTGCAGTCATCAAATTTTTCGCTTAATATCCATCTCATGTAACAGTGTACCACCATCACTGCCTTCATTAACTTGAGTTGAACCCTAAATGAAATCTCTTGTTTCTGTCTCTGTGGAATATTGAAATGATACCATAAGATGCATTATGGGTGACTCATAAAAATCAGTTGTTTCTTCTTTTAAAGTCTTTCATAATATACATAAGATGCATTATGTATGTTGTGTGTGTGTTTCTTTCTTTCTTTCGTTCTTCTTATTCTTGGTCTCCTCCTCTCTTTTTCTTTTAAATATTGTCTTTCATAACATACATTAGATGCATTATGTATGCTGCTTGTGTGTGAACAGTTAGCATTCTTCAAAGTTTGTGCAAAGAGTTCACTAGTGTTCTTCAAATTAGTCTTCTTATGATAACTTACAACTTTCTAAACAGTAATGGCTCCCTTTAGTTACAGATACACATCTGCTCCAGTGCATTGTCTATTCTTTAGCCTTCTATTTTTTTCCTTTCTTGGAATTTGGATTTCCATAACCATATGAGGTCATATTAACTTGGAGACTTACTGGGAAATTGTAGGTTGCATTTTTATAGTATTGAAGTGAGAGTTTTTAGCTATGTTTGATGCTTATTTACTTTTATATGGGTTCCCACGAACCTACTATAGGCAATCTTGTATACTCAAAAGCTGTCTCAAGTTGGTCAACCAGTAACAGAATCGATGAGACTATTATTCATCTTTAAGAAAAAAAAAATGTAAGAGCTTATTCATAATAGATGAGAATTGTATTTTGGGCATTAAGAGAATCTTATCGTAATTTGATGTCTGACAATGTGGATGTGGTAACTTCGGAACAAGAAAATGTGGTCCGTTGTTTCATTGCCTCGTTAAGTAAAGTGAAGTTTGAACGGAGTTATGTTTATTACTCCTTTTCAGCAAACAACATTTCTACAGTTTTTATTTTTTATTTTTTATTTTTTATTTTTTTATAGCAATAACTGCTACCTTTAATGACTGCTGTTTGCATTTTGTGACACATTTCTATTCTTATATAACTTTGACAGCTATTACTCGTAGAGACAAATCCACTTAGCTCTATTCATTTTGTTTTCTTTCAATGTTTGGGGTTTTTTTCCCAAAACATGAGGCATTCAGTTTGCGTCTTGTTCAGATATAGCGGAAGTCAAACTAAAATTAGAAACAACTATAGAGTTGCCTGAAATAATTTGTTATTATTTTTTTTCACAAAAAATATAATGTTAATGTAATATTTTGTTTTCAAAGAACCCACTGACAGGAAGTATCCTTTTAAAAAAAATGAGATGCGCAGCTAATTGACATTCAATTACCAAAATCAAAATTAAAACAGCAGCAAGACGGGATGACTAGTAATCTAGTTTTACTGTTTTCTTTGATTTTCAGTAGATGTCTGTTGGTGTGTTTCCAGAATATTTTGAGATTTAGGTATGGGCTTTTAATTTTATTGTCGTGTTACATTTCCGTTACTGGTTTTGGTTTTGGGTGCCAGTTGATCTTACTTTTTGTTCCTTATGTTTCTTTTTGGCCTTTTACTCTATTAAATCCCGAGTGCTGTTATCTTTTCGCTGTATATTGAGCTAATTATACTGATTTGAACCTTCACAAGAATCACTGGGGTTCAGATGCTTGGTATTGGTAAAATCTTGATTCTTGCTTATTTATTTATCTTCTTAAAATTTATATTGCAGAATGAATATAAAAGAGGAATTAGTGGTTGGAACTTCAATCTTGACGACATGAAGGCTCAAGCTTCCCTGGTAAATGTGCATCTTGACCTTCATTTTTATTCATATGATTCCTCAAAATTCTAACAATGGTCCAAAATATGTTTTTCTTTCAGATCCAGGATGCTGATGAACCTGTACCTGATAACATTCTGATGGGGACTTCCAATTCTCTGTCTGCTCTTGATGCACAACAAAAGCAATCACAATGTCATAACTTAGATGCAGTTGCAGACATGGTATTTATTAGTTTGGTCGGACATTTATGGTAGTTTAATACTATTTTCGCATTTTATTTGCATAACATGCATACATATCTGTAATAGTTGTTCTCCGTGGTTACTCATAAATTTTATGTGTTACAGGAAGACAATGATATGATTCAGAACCAACAAGCTACTCTTCCACTCGTTGACACAACTTTATATGGTGCCAAGTATGTCATCTGAGATGTCTCTATTATAATTTGTGTTGCAAATATATATCTCTATCTTTATGAATCTTGATTCCAAAAACAGGAAATAATATTTTTTTTAGTTTTAAATTTTTATAAATGTGTTCTAGTACCTATTAATCAGTACTGACTATTAATGTTGTATACACGCTTTATATACTAGAGTTAGAAGTGACAAATCCGATGACGATTCTAGCATTGCTAGTTCTAGCCATGAACCACATCTTTCACGAAATTCTTCACCTCGTCATGATGATCGTACTGAAAACAATTTGGGTGAAAAGCCTAATGTTGATAAACTGGAAGCTACGGCTATGCATAAAAGGCAATGCTCATCAGGCAGCAGTGGTTTATCAGAAGTTACTGATCCACTTATTAAAGGAGAGAGGTATGTCATTTAATAACACTAGAATTTTTCTGATTGAAGCTATTAGCTTGTAATTTGTTATTATCATATCATACAGGACATGACCACGGAGAAAAATAAGTTGTCCATGCTCCAGACTTTCTTTTTCTGGTTCCCTGGTCAAATTGGGCCCACATGGTCGTTAAGTAAAGATTTGAAAGTACAGAGTCTAAATGTAGCTTAACTTTTTGTTGAAGAAGGTACAAAATACCACATCGGAAACTTGACAAAGTAGGTTGACTAATAACAGTGAGGCATTTTATAATATAACCCCACACCTGCTGGGAACAATTGGTAGTAGTAGGCCGATGGTCCGTCTCTCTGAAATCTTAACATGGCCTAGACTGGGCTTATTGACTGGGCCCGAATTATTGGATATTGACCCAGTATATGGTATTCACGTGATCAGCTTGAATGACTGGGCTCGAATTGCTTGGTCTTTACTAAGTCCATGGTATTGACATCCTGGGCTCGATTTACTAAGCCTGAACTACCTTCTACCCTTAATTGAAATGAAAAAGGAAAAATTAGATCAATAACCGATGTGGAATTGGTGATCCCATGTGAGGGTGCGTCTTGAAGAATGTAAAATTCCACATCCATATGTGCCATCTGTAAATTATAATTTGAAAGCTCACAACTTGTATGTGCTCATACAAGAATAGTGCTAGTGTAACTACATACCTTTGTTTTCGTGTGTCAGTAGTTATGTATGATACAATTTGATAGTTCACTAAATTTAAGTGGGTAGTAACAAGGAATTCTGTTCACAAAAAACTCAAACTAACGGTGGAAGTACAAAAAAAACTCAAATGAACTAAAGAGATAAAAGACACGTTTATGTTTCTATCGTTTCTGTCAGTATTCCAAAATTCATAACCTATTAACGACGTGAATAAATTGTTGTAATTTCTTTTATGCTTATTAGAAGGATCTCTCCCTAAGAGAAAGGTCCAGAATCCAGATTCCTGGGAAGTGGTATTTAGGTTTTGAGGAAAATCAAATTGTTAGCATGTAGATAGAATATCAAGATTTCTGATATCTGCTGTTCTAGTTATGTTTATTTTAGCATACACATTAGAAAAACTAAAAGAAAGTGCTTACCAAGGATACCAAAAGAAAGTAACCCTTAACCAAAATGTAAATGTGTACCTGGAGGAAGAATTTTACCTTTTAGATAAAACTATAAAATCTTCAATTGCATATACGATGAAAACCTTTTGTTAATAGCTATAGCTGTAATCGATAAAAACTGTTATCTATTGTTTAACTAGCAGTAGTAAATCATTCTTCATGCTGCGTTTCTGCTTAATGTTTCAGTTATGATTACTGCTGATGAACCTTACTTTGAATTTTCTATTTACCATGTTATTTCCCTTTTATTTTCTTCTTTTGCAAAAGTTAACTTAAATTAGTGGAATGTCCAGCGATAAATGTCCAAGTCAGCCCCAAAGTAATTTGAAATGCAATGCAGCAGTAGTTCCACAACTAGCAGATGATACACTTGCTGAGGTTCCTCCTAAAGCATATAAATCACCAGGCATGCTCTGATAT
This sequence comes from Prunus persica, assembly GCF_000346465.2. Lineage (NCBI taxonomy): Eukaryota > Viridiplantae > Streptophyta > Magnoliopsida > Rosales > Rosaceae > Prunus > Prunus persica. The sequence continues at coordinate 8,438,203 of NC_034011.1, forward strand.
TATAGCTGTTGTTGGATTCATTGATCGGTTTCTCCATGCAAGAACAATTTCTCCTTTCTTTTTGGAATTCATTCTTATCCTCTAATAAGATCCTTAGTTAAGTAATTGTTTAGCAACTGTTAGGTCAGATATGGATGAAGAAGATGCATGGTGGATGAGGTGCATGTTAGTTGTCTATATCTGATCTCATTGGGAATTGAAAGCTAAAGTTTCTTGGGAAGAAGAGGGAGATAGCAATTCCAGAATGTTCCATAGGATGGTAAATGAGAGGAAGAAGCGGAATGTGATACATAAAGTGTGATTGGGGGACAAACGGGTTGTTGAGGAGGAGAACCTAAATGAGCTCGGGGTGATAGTTGCTATTTACTTATTTGAGGCAAAAGCTTTAGGAATGCTATAGAAAGATTAAAAACAAAAAAAGGACTGACTTCTGTTTCGGGCAAAAGGCTTTAGGAATTTAAGTATTTTATTTAACGACAATTTGTATTATTGTTGTATTATTATAATTAACTATCATATACATTAGACAAACATATGCATACATATACAGATAAGCTTTTTTCTTCCTGATCTCAGGTAATCTCTGCCTTCTTGATTAATGAAGTTATTCTTAATGCAGCAAATAATGATGAACTTGATGAGAAAGCAAAGGTGCCAGTTGTACAGCAGAAAGGACGTTTCAAAGTCACATCCGAGAATGTTGACTTAGAGAAGGTGTGTTTGATATTCCAGCTTTACTGTTTGTCTTCATGTGAAGACTGGATAATTAACCTTTTCTTTTCAGGTGGCCCCGGCTCCTATACTGCAAAAGAGTCACAGCTTGCAGGTTCGTAGTTCTGAGGTTAGCACAATTGTGCCAAAATTCCTATTCAGCTTTTTGTCTATGATTTCGGTCATTTCCATTAGTAGATATAAGATGTGCCTTATCCTAAACATCTAAGACTAATAGTGGATCTTAACAGTATTAGTGTATCTAACAGAGACAGTTCGAATGCTCTCCCTCCTCTCTACTTCCAGAAAGAACACACTCTGCACCCCACACTCGCGCAAAAATAAGATTCATATTGTTTTCGTAGTTCTGTCAGCCTCTTGTCTATGATTTCAGTCATTTGCATTAGTAGATATAAGACATGCATTATCCTAAACATCTAATACTAATAGCGGATCTTAACAGTATTAGCAGATCTAACAGAGGCAGTTCGAAACCTCTCCCTCCTCTCTACCTCCCGAAAGAACACACACAGGAACCCACACACTCATGCAAAAATAAGATCATTCATAGTGTTTTTGCTACTCAAGGCATCTGAACCTCTTTATCCATGGAAAAAGGGGTATCTGATCCTTTGAGAACGCCTGAATAATCCTTGGGGTTGTTGGTCTATTAGGTAATTGGGGTCTGCTCCAAGATGTGGGTGTTATTCAAATTCAGGACTATCGGTCTTTCAATGCAAGTTTCTGGTCGTTCAAAAATCCCTGATGTAGAACAGCCCGTAGGTTTTAGAGTAAACACTTACGCAGTAGAACAGAGAAGAAATATAAGAGATCGATGAGCCGAAATATAGATCGAAAAGACGAAAGAAAAGGCAGAACAGTAGAACAAGAAGAATATCGGAGGTCGAGGAGACGAAAATATAGATCGAAGTGACGAAAGAAAGGACCGAAATCAGAGAACCAAGAAGGAAGGACAGAAATCACATAGTTTTAAGGAAGGTTTACTCAATATCCAAATCTGAATTTTAAAGAACTACGCGGGGTTATTTATAGCAAACTAAAACCTAGACATAATAGGATAAAAATCCCTTGCTTAAACAAAAATCCTAACCCAAATAAAATAGGAAACTTAAAACTAGAAATCTGGAAAAGTAGAAATCCTACTAGAATTTGGAAAACTAGAGAATCTAGGAAACTAACAAACGTGTTAGGAAACTAATAAATTTAGGTCCTATGCGTCCTGCATCAATCCTTTTGGGTTAAAATGGAAAGAAAAGGCTTTCTAAAAGTATCATTAGCGATAAATTGTTCTTATGCACCGTTTTGTTCATGAATGCTTGGCATGCTCTAGATTACTCAGCTTTTTAGATATTGTTTTAATTTATCATCAATGTTAACCTTTGAAAGTTGAGGATTCTCAAATGGTTTGATGGAAAATGCTCCCAAAAACCTTTGTTTAAGAATAAATGGCAGAAGCTTGTTTTAATATCAACCCCATTTCTCTCATGGTTTACTTTGCCAAGTATTATATATTACCATTCCACTTTAGATAAATAAATAAAATTCAAGTGGTGCTTGGACTGCTTTTTTTATCATAGGTTTCATGAATTCATGAAGGTTTTTCTGAGTCTTATTTCCTCTATGAGATAATACTAAATTTGTTTAAGAAAAAAAAAGAAGGAAAAAGAACAACAAAATGGCCCTATATTTCAAAAGTGTTTACTATGGTTGTCATATGTCATTGGATTTCACCATTCCTTAGGACATAAATCTGCAAAACCAGTTCAGTTTTGGAGTAGCATGGTTTTTTTGGACCCAGGCCCAACCAGTAATTCTTTAGATGTGAGGTGAAACTTAGTTCTACAATGTTGATTGTAGGTGGCCTATGTGCCTATCAAAACATCTTTGCTGATAAATTGTGGATTTATATCCTTAGGGCAGAAGATTATACTAATACTTTTTACTGAATATCTTGCGGTAATGTTGCCGGTTATGTAGGTGATTAGCATGAGTCCTGCAAGTCCTCTACCATCAGCTCTTCCATCACCCTTACCATCACCTCTAACATCACCTTCTGATGCTACCCCATCAGCTATTTGTGGCTATTTTCTTTTCCCATTGTTAAACGCTGTTTTGCAGACAAATATTATTCAAAGGGTATGTGTTAGCCACATAAGTTTGACTTATTTACATTTTAAGTATTATAATATTTATTTGACATATTCTTTTCAACAGGCGAGTATTTTAAATTTAATGAAGCAAGCTGCTGATTTCGCAGGTTCAAGCAATTATTGCCCTTTCATTTTAAACATATTTTAATTCGAATTCGATGATCCTAACTTACTGTTTTAAACCTTTACTCCAGCCAACCGTGCAGCTGACGGAGGATCCTCCCAGGCTACTAATGTGACAGAGAAGGTATGTTAGAAAGGGGTTCATTTGTGTGCTATCCCTTGCTAAAATGTTTGCAACTCCAACTTCTGATGCTCTTTTATCAACTCTCCCTCTGAAAATCTTCTAATACATTGTGTCAGATTCGTAGAATACAGAATTACACATATATAGTTATAGTTATGTGGTATCTGTCAAGAAATTCTCTCTTAGTAAAACAAAAAAGATAATGCTATAAAGTTTATTCACTTTTTAAAGATGAAATTACAACAAATCTGAATGTCATAAATGTGGAGAACTACTTTGAAGATAGCACTTTGAAGTAAGGATTTACAATTTTTGTGGTCTTACTCAATAGAGTGCCATTTCTTTGTTATCATTGCCGGGGCTATTGGGTGAATAAACTTTGACCATAAGATGTGATGAGAGAAATGTTGATTTCTAAATATGATGCCATAATTATGGCCGAAGTTCACCCTCAGTAGGTTTTCTCATTCTTAGATACCACAGCTAGCGTAAAATCTTTGGCTTGGCATTTACTTCATGCCTCCAAAATGTTGCTTGCTACGGGACTGGGAGACAGTGCTGGATTCTAAATTATTGACAGTAAGATAAAGATAGTAATTCTGGAGAGCTTAAGTGCCAAAAATAAACTTTTATGCTACTTCCTTCATGAAAATTAAGCTGGCATGCATGGTTGATACACCAATGTTATTGCAGTGTTTAAGTTCTGTACCGCTTAACTAAAGTATTGGGTTTTTGTTCTCTTTATTATTTTTACATGAAATGATTAATGGTATGCTGAACATGCCCATGCCACCCAAACCTGATAACAATGGTTGTTTTCGGTTTAGGGTTATGGAGTAAATCCTTAATTTATTTTATTTTATTTTCCTTTTCTTTTTTAACAAGTACTCAATGCCTTTATGTCTATCTGAACCCATTTATCCCTAGACTGAACATTTATGTTTGTTGAGGAGTTCAGTTTATCTATTGTCATCAAGCCACTCAGATCGTAATTGGGTGGCGTATCTGTATTCAGTTTATCATATTGGTGCTGGTATATCAGATTGAGGCATTGTGATTATGAGAAGACTGCGATTGCCATCCCAAGTTATTGATGGAAGTGAAATTAGTTCGCTTCCCATGTTCACTTAAGATAGGATCTTGTGCTTTTGATTTAGTTGATTTAAAGACTCCACTGGATCCTAGTCTTTTTTTGAGCTTACTTAGAAGATCTTAGGGGATTGGGAACATCTTGTGCAATTTCTTGTGGGAAGGTGTAGGGGAAGGAAAAGGGGATTGCTTGGCTAATTGGGAAGTGGTGAGTAAAGCCAAAGAGGATGGGGGGATGGGTACCACTTAAGAATGAGGCGCTGCTTGCTAAATGGCTTTGGAAATTTCCTCTGGAAAGGGAAGCACTATGGCATAAGGTAATAAAAAGTAGATGAGTATAGCTGGGATTTTGGTTTTAGGAGAAATCGAGAGTGAATGAAATGGAGTAGATGTGAAGCGTTGAGGCTGTTGGAGGAGGTGAGATTATTCCCATATTGGGAGGATTCAAGAAGATGGTGCCTGGAGCCTTCTGGACAACTTTCTTGTAGATTCTACTTAAATAGGTTGACATATATACCAGGCGGTCCTCCTTTTCTTCCTTTTAGCATGATTTGGAAATTCAGTGTTCCACCCAAGGTAAAGATTTTGGCCTGGTTGGTGGTACATAACATGCGATTTAATCCAAAGATGTAGGCTGGGATCTTTTTTATGCCCACATCGGTGCATCTTATGCAAGAGATCTGGGGAGAGTGTGGATCAGGTTTTCTTATCTTGCGCTTTCAGGTGGAAGTTATGGTGCTTTTTATTTAATGATATTAATATTTGTTGGGTAGTGCCAAAAGATTGTTTCTCTTTGTTGAGGGAGAAGTTAAGTGGTGGGGAAAAGGCTAAATTAGGGTTGTTTGGTTATGGCTATTCGTTGGGGTATTTGGTCAGAAAACCACCGGATCTTTGAAGATGTTAGGGGGATGGATGTGGAGGAGGTGTAGGAAAAGGTCAAGTTCTGAATAGCTCTTTGGGCTTCTGTATTTACTGTTTTTAGGAACACAGCTCTATCCGATATTATTCTAGATTGGAAAGCTGCAGTGTCATGATCAACTTTGGGTCTTAAGCTAGATGTGTAGGTGTTTGAATTAATGTTCTTTTCTCTTCTACCCTTGGTGGATTACTTGTCCACGCACTATACTGTACAGTCTTTTGAAATAAAATTTCATCTTTTCGTTTCATAAGAAAGATCTTAGGTGATTTTGCTATATTACTCAAAGTGGCCTGTCTGTGTTTGCTTGCAGCGCCAAGCAGCTCTTGAGAGGGAAGCCGAGTTACTTAATGAAATTATTGAGTTGCAGAGGAGGTATAAATAGCTACTAACACATCCCAGGTGCAATTATTATGTTCTTTTTAAAATGGTAGTAATCTTAGATGTTTTGTCGTATGCAGGCTCATGTCTGCCCATGATGAGCTCCAAAAGTTAAAAGTAGATACTGCTTAACACTCAGGTTATACGTTGGTCCAACATTTTGAAAATCCCATGTTTTCGTTATGGTTTCTTGATTCTAACATTCCAGTTTCAGGTGTGGTTCCATTATCCAACCGGTGCTCGGACGATGTAGGCGAATTCTTCAAATGCAACAATACTGACAATTTGTAACGAAAAAAAAGGACTGACACAAGATAAGGGGCTAATTTTACTTGTTAAGGTGATGAGAAACTTATTCTTATAGCTTTCCAACTAATCCAACTTCAGCAATGATGTTAGTTATGTTATCTTTTCATGCTCTGGTTGTAACTTGTAAATATAGATTTACCTCTGTCTGGCATATTCTCTGCTCAAATTATATATATATATTTTTTTATGTAGATTAATTCCTGCATCTTCGGCTAACTACTGTGGTGCTTTATCTTTCATAATATTGTTTTCCTTGAAATTCTGCGAGTGATGTTGCCAAATTCATCTTTGCTTACTTGACTCTGAGCAGAAGTTATGATACCTAAATATAGAGGGAGCTTCAATTGAAGAATCCCTTTAACAACCTTATTTGAGAGACACTTTTGTAGAACCCATTCCGCGTAGTGTTCAATGATCCGAACTGTCTTTTAGGTATTTTGTCAAAGATGCCAGCATAAATCACTTGAATCAAAAACCATTAACTACACGATTAAAAAGTTCTCATTTTAGTGTTTTCATTTGGTCTATTTTGTTGGTCACAACTCAACTATTTGTCTTAAAATTTGTTTAATTTTTTGTTTTTATTCATAACTATCAGAAGCTATCTCACATGTCCATGTATAAATACTTTTTTTTTTTTTTTTAAAAAAAAAACAAGGACATTAGGTTGCAGATGGTTGATGTACTTGTATATGCATTTGCAAGACAATGTCAATAAAACATAGTAAGGCAACCTATATCTCATTTTTGTTTCTGTATAAACTCGAATCAGTGGGCTGCAATGAAGTTAATTATATGTCTTCTTATGAGAATGCTTTTACTTGAAAAGAAAAAGAAATTGAGAGAGAGCGAGTAGATTCAAAATAGAACAAAAATTATTTTTGTGATAATTTGCTGTCATTTTTCTCTGTTTGGGCGTGGTGGCACTTGTTTGTTGGCCCCACAACCCCAAGTAACTTTAGTCTAAACCTGTGCTTGAGAGATAGCTATCCATATACTGATAAGGGATGTATGAATTCTCGAGAAGAGAGGAGCCGTGGTGGTCCCTCCCGGACCGTCCGGATCCCATGAGTGAATAGAAAGTTGGATTTAAAAATAACTCTGATGAGAAGAAAAAAGAAGGCGTTAAGAGACCCTCCTGACCCAATCCTAGACACTCTAAGATCCTTTTTCAAACCTGCTCATTTCGAGTCAAGAGATAGATAAATAGTTAGTTTAGAGAGGGAATTAAAAGAAGTTCAGAGTGAGCTTATCTATAAATTTTCTTGCCATTATGTGAGTAGGGATAATTCATTATGCACAAAATTAATTGGTAATGAGTGGAGATCTGATATCAAAGCGAAGTGTCTATTTCGCAGGAGGGACAAATACTCCCAGCATCACTATCCTAAAGAGATATCCCTCTAGTAGTATTGGCCATTTGTCCCAGTTTTAGCCTCATTTTTTTCAATCAGGCCACAAACATTTCGTAGTTGGTAGGTTGTTGACATTTGGGGCATTCAACTTTTTCTCAACGTGATCCACGTTCATGCTTTGCTAATACTCTCCAATCATGTTGTTTGCCGCATTAGGGAAAAGGGTGAGACACACTGAGACCACTATATAAAGCATCAACACCTCAAATTAGGTCACCAATTAATATACGCAACCAGTAAAAGACTGCTAGAAACCCAATGGCTACAAACAAGGATAGTAAGGAAATGGAGTCAGGCTATGGGCAAGGCTCTGGCTCTGGTTTTGGATCACTTATTACTGCTGCAGTCTCCACTGTTGAATCGGCTGCCGGTTTGGTTGTGAGTACTGTTACTGGATCAGAATCTGGAAGTACCACGCAATCGGTGTCTGATTCGGGTTATGGGATTGGTTCTGGATATGGGTTTAGCCAGGCTAGTGAAGTCTCCGGTACGGGTTCTGGTACTGTGTCAAATAGTACTGGTACAAAGTCCTCTACTTGAGCAATCAGCACTACTAGTACTAGACCTAAATAAATATAACATTATGTTATGCATGCTATGATATATTTGATATATGTGTATATGAATAAGTACCAAGACTGCTGGCAAGAAATGTAGTTTGTTTGTGTTCAAGTCTTGTTGGTATCAACTGTAGCTGTTGTTGATGATAGATTATGTGAAAAAAAAAAAAACCAAAAACAAAAATTGTAGCTGTTGTGGTGCGTACTAAATAAAAGCTTAATACTATTGCTGTTGCCTCTTATATTGATAACCAATAGCCTAACATAATATTCAGTAAAGTGAAATACTCTCTAGATATAGGTGATTTACGACAGCTGTAGAGCAGATGACACAAAGTAAAGTTCACGTCTTTGATTAACAAGGTTATATTTTTCCTCGATGGAACTCAAATGTGAAAATCTAAACAGAGAATGGGTGACATTGTTAAACAAAAAAGTTAGTTTTATTCTCTCATAAGTGAATGATCTATATTTTGCTGAAAATATCATTTTAAAGTTGGTTATGTAATAAAACATGTCCAGTTTTAACGAAAGGTTTTTCGAGAGATGAAAACATGGACCAAATTGATTTGTAGATCAAAAGATGAAGAATCACGTTAATCGATTTGAGAATAAGTACTAAAATGTGGACTTTTAACATGAATCACTTGTGATTTCATGAAAAAATTAAATGAAGTTTAGAGTAAGCTTATTTATAAACAAAGATAAATGTTTTTTTTCCCCATAATGTGCGTATAGATCATTCATTGTGTATATTTTTAGTTGGGAATAAAGCATCAAGACCCATTAAATGGAGAGAGACTTTCATGCAATGGGGTGCTATCCTCGGTCAATAGCGTAATAATACGTGGAATAATATTTTCACGTGTCATTATTTTATTGATCATGAATAGCAAAACAGTGCTATACTCATTACAAGAGAGTTTTTTTTCATCAAATTAGGTCACCATTACAATGCAACAAATACTAGACAAGAAACCGATCGGATGGCTACAAATTATTAAGGAAATAGGCACTATATGTTGATATCATTTACTTTTGTTACTTTGATATCTCCCACTATAAGAATGAAAAGGTCACATAAAGTCTATGGAATGGGAGGGATTTTTGGAGATTCGGGCATTATATTTTTTTGTTTAGTTAAACTGATTTATCTTTTGTAATTTTTCTCATAAGATCAGGTGACTCAACAAGTCAATCGAAGGCGGTCTTTTGATTGTATTTTGCTAGATCCCATTTTGATCACGTTCTCCTTTTGATTGTAAAAACTGTGTTATGCTATAAGGAAAATGAAATTGAAGACGTTCTTCATTCAGTATTAGTTTCATACAAGCCATAGCAGGCATTGATAAAATCATGCAGTAGGGTAAGAGGCAGACATAGCAATGCCACAAAGTCCTTCCGCTGCATCAACATCTCTTTGCATTCTTATGTAGCCTTCTTCGCCCCATTCTGTGCCCCATGAATTCTTCACCAACCAAAACTTAGTCCCATCATCACCGACTCCATAACCAACAGCAGTAACACCATGATCCAGGCTCGTTCCACATGTTCCGGTAAAGACACCACTTGAATAGAATTGGAAGTCAGAACCACTTGCATCAATGGCAACAGAGACGGGTTGATTAGCAACAGCCTTGAGAAGGGCTTGTTCACTGTTTGTAGGCACGTCTTCATAGCCAGTTATCTTGGCTGCAATGCTGGCTTCTTTCTTGGTGTTGCACGTACCATCAACACCGCTGTAGGGGTAGTTAGCTTCCGTACCAAGCCCATGATTTTGTTGGATGAACTGAAAGGCATCATCCATTAAACCACCCTCGCAGCCTTGGTCTTCGCCATTGGTGTCACAGTCAACAAGCTCTTGCTCAGACAAAGAGATGAGTTTACCTGTTGTAAGCTGAGTAATTCCTTCTGTTGCTGCCACTGCTGAAAAGGCCCAACAACATCCTATATTTTGCATGAATTTTGCATGATTGCAATTAGTAGCAGTTAGTATGAGATTGAGGAAATCAACTTTAACTTTCATATACACTTTGCAGCTATTAAATACACATAGGAATAACAAACACTTGTTTGAAATCCTAATAGATAAAGCACTTCGAAACTATCTCCTAACTCTAAGGAACAGCTATACAAACTAGAGAAACTAACGGGCTAAGATTATCTGTACAGTGAATTCAAAAATAAGTAAACTAACGAACTAATACAAGTTGTTACAATCCTCTGATATGCCCCCTCAAGATGGAGCTCGAGACAGGAGTCCAATCTTGGATTTGAGATCCAGAAAACGAACACGGTGCAGAGGCTTGGTAAGGGCATCTGCGAGTTGATCTGCTGAGGATACATGAGCAACTCGAAGGACACCATTCTGCACCTGGTCCCTGATGAAGTGAAAGTCGACAGCAACATGTTTCATTCTGGAGTGAAACACGGGATTGGAACAGAGTTGAGTAGCGCCAACATTGTCGCAATATATAACTGGACAGCAAGGTAGTCGAACACGAAGATCAGTGAGGAGATAGCAAAGCCAGTTGAGCTCGGCAGCTGCATTAGCTACTGACCTGTACTCAGCTTCAGTGGAAGACCTTGCAACAGTTTGCTGCTTTTTCGAACTCCAGGAGACGGGATTACGCCCAAGATAGATGACATAAGCACTGGTGGATGAAAAATCATTCTTGTCGCCTGCCCAGTCTGCGTCTGAATATGCATGGAGATTCAATGGGGACTGACGATGTATTTGGAGGCCGTCATTAATGGTGCCACAGAGATAACGTAAGAGACGTTTAACAAAGTTCCAATGGTCGGTGGTTGGAGTGTGCATGTACTGGGAGAGCTTGTTAACCGCAAATGCAAGGTCTGGTCTTGTAATCAAGAGATATTGAAGGCTGCCAACAACTGTTCTGTATTCGGTGGGATCAGGCAAAGCAGTGCCTGACTTTAGCAATGGTGGGCTAGTTGGAATGGGAGTGAGCACTGGTTTGGCATCAGTCATATGAGTTCTAGCAAGAATGTCCAAAATATAACGCCGTTGAGATAATAAAATACCTTGCTGATTGGGGACCACCTCCACACCCAAAAAATAAGACAGTTGTCCAAGATCCTTAATTGAAAACCGATTAGCAAGAACAGCAACAAAAGAGTCGATCATTGTAGTGTTGACTCCAGTGATTATCAAGTCATCCACATAGACAAGTATATACATACTCTGGCCAGCAACAGTGAGAACAAATAGAGAAGTATCTGCATAGGAATTTTTGAAGCCATAGTCAAGAAGGAAAGTGCGAAGTTCATGATACCATGCTCTCGGTGCTTGCTTGAGGCCATAGATGGCCTTTCGAAGTTTGCACACATAAGATGGATGATCTTGATCAACAAAACCTGGCGGTTGTTGCATGTAGACATGCTCGGAGAGGTGGCCTTGGAGAAAGGCATTGTTGACATCCAGTTGACGTAAGGACCAACCCCGAGATACAGCAAGACTGAGGACAACACGAACTGTTG
>NC_034011.1:8449948-8545877 GCF_000346465.2 Prunus persica
ACGGTGGTTGGTTCAAGGTTGTTGGACTTGGAGAGTTGGGTATGAAGGTTCATTTTGGTGATGGGTTTACGAATGTGGTTCTTGGCCCGGGTGGTCATGGAGTGAGTTGGAAGGGGATGAGGGTCGGGTGGGTTAGTAGGTGACGTTGGGATTTGTGGTGAGAGGGTTGAATTGGGTAAGGGTGGCAATGAGGGTTGGTGTGAGCGGCTGGGTTGGTTTGTGTTGGGGGATGGAATCTGTACTGGGGTGGGTGTTGGAGCTGCACTTAGAGGTTGAGGGACAATGGCTTCCAATGGCATAGTGAGTGGTGGCTGGGAGGAAGGTGAGGGAATTGGAATTGGTGCAGGAATCCAAGTGGCAATGGGATTGGGATGATGAGTAGAGGGCGGACCAGACAGTGAAGAGTAGGGAAACTGCGATTCAACAAATTTGACATGTCTTGAGACATAAATTCTTGAGGTTGAAGGATCAAGGCAATAGTATGCACTTTGAGTGAGAGAGTACCCAAGGAAAACACACGGCTTGGACCGTGGTTCTAGTTTGTGGGAAGTGTAAGGTTTGAGCCAAGGGTAGCATAAGCAACCAAAAACCTTTAATTTCGAGTAGTTTGGGGCTATCTGAAAGATTTTGTGGTAAGGGGAGGAGAGATTTAAGGTGGGAGTGGGCATTCTGTTGATGAGGTAGACGGCTGTGGCAAAGGCATAAGTCCAGTAAGAGATTGGTAAAGAAGCATGAGTGAGAAGGGCAAGACCGGTTTCGACAATGTGAAGGTGCCTTCTTTCGGAGTAACCATTGTGTTCAGGTGTATGAGGGGGAGTGGTGAGATGAGAGATACCATTGGTGGAAAGAAAAGTAGATAGGGAAATGTACTCACCACCATTGTCAGAATAAAGTGTTTTGATGGTTGAATGGAAGTGTTTTTCTACAATGGCTTTGAATCTTATGAAGACTTCTTTGACATCAGATTTGTTTTTGAGTGGGTAAAACCAGATATATTTAGTGAAATGATCAATGAAGATTACATAATATTTAAAGCCATTATGTGAGTAAATTGGAGATGTCCAGACATCGGAGAATATAATTTCAAGAGGTTGAGTAGAGACAATTGTAGAGTTGGAGAAAGGCAATTTGTGGCTTTTATTGCAAAGACAAGCATTACATGAAAAATCAGATGACAGAGAGGAAGAGACGCCTAAGGAATTGCTGGAAACAATATGTTTGAGAATGGGAAAAGCAGGATGTCCTAAGCGATGGTGCCAGTCGGAAGATGTGGTCTTTGTTGCGGAGAAGGCAATCAAAGGGGAGGAGGTTGGCCACTCATATACACCATCTTTAGTTTGTCCTTTGAGCACTGTTGCCCCGGTCTGAAGTTCCTTCACAAGAAAAGTGGATGGTAAGAACTCTATGGAAACATTGTTAGAAGTGCAAAATTGTGAAATGGAAATGAGGTTCTTTTTCATGGATGGAACACAGAGAACGTTGTTTAATGTAAAGTGATGGTGGGGAGTTTTGAGAGAGGTGGAACCAGTGTGGGTAATGGCAAGATTGGAGCCATCTCCGATCATGATGTCATCAGTGCCCATGTAGGGAGCATGCAGGGAGAGGTTGTTGAGATCAGACGTGACATGGTGTGATGCACCACTATCCAGAAGCCAGGATGATGGGGTGGAAGAATGGGTGGCAAGGTGAGCTTGTGGTTGCCATGGTGTGCCTTGTTGGGAGGAGCTGGAGGAGGTGGTAGTATGAACTGGTATGAGCCGAAATGAGGGACACCGTTTGGCAGTGTGACCCTGAGTCCTGCAAATTTGGCAGTAGCCAAGGTATGGCCTGGGAGGAGGACGAGTGTTCTGTGATGGATTTGGAGTTGCAGCAGGTGGGCGGTTGGTGAAGTTGTAGGATGGGCGCCAGTTGGTGGTGGTATTGCCTTGTGGTGGAGAAGGACGCCAGTTCTTGGTGTTGGTTCTGGATGTGGGATTTGCAGTAGCTGGAAAATGGTGTGGCTCAGATGGGATGCTTTGAAGGGAGGCTTCAAAGTTGAGGAGTTTTTCATGAAGTTCTTCAAAGGTGATGGAGGTATCTCTTGCTTGGACCGCACGGACTAACTCTTTGTACTCATCACCGAGGCCATCGAGGATTTTGTCTGTGATTTCTTCTTCATCAAGGGTGGCACCAAGAAGAGCAAGATCATCGGCCCGAGTTTTGATGGATTGCATAAACTCAGTGATGCTAAGCGAGCCTTTGGTGGTGTTTTTGAGTTGTTGTTTGATTTGCTTGATGCGGCCACGAGAGGGTTTGGCATAGGTGTTGGCTAGAATTGTCCAGGCTTGTTTAGAGGTTTTGGCTTGAGCTATGAAGGAGATAATGGTGGGTGAAAGGGAGCCAATAATGGCATTGAGAATCAGTTGGTCTTGTCGGATCCATAGACTGTAACTGGGATTGGGGCTGGTGGTATTGTCTTGGGTCAAGGTGGCTGGTGGGCATGGTTTGGAGCCATCAATATAGCCAAGAAGATCATAGCCAATGAAGAGGGATTGGAATTGTAGTTTCCAGGAGAGGTAATTGGTAGAGGAGAGTTTGAGAGGAGCTTGAGCAGCAACGTTGATGCTGATGAGAGTTTGATGTGTGGCATTGGTGTTTAGGATGGTTGCAGACTCGGTAGCCATGAGTGCGGAAGAACAGGGGAAACGATAAGAAAGTGAGAGATGGATCGGCTTAGACTCCTGATACCATATGAGATTGAGGAAATCAACTTTAACTTTCATATACACTTTGCAGCTATTAAATACACATAGGAATAACAAACACTTGTTTGAAATCCTAATAGATAAAGCACTTCGAAACTATCTCCTAACTCTAAGGAACAGCTATACAAACTAGAGAAACTAACGGGCTAAGATTATCTGTACAGTGAATTCAAAAATAAGTAAACTAACGAACTAATACAAGTTGTTACAATCCTCTGATAGTTAGAATATGTAACAGTAAGAAAGTTTTAAAGGAGAATACATAATGTTTCTCTAGTGTAATAAAAATTGGCAAGAAGCTTAATTACCACATTGGCCTTGGTCCTTGATGGGTGTCACGGCTCCTTTCTTTCTCCAGTCCATAGTAGTCGGCATTGATGATGTTGCATTTTCATATTTGAAAGAAGTCGTCTTTGTGGAACACTCATGCCCCTTGAATCGATTTCGTGACGCTTTGAACTCATCATTTGTAAGGTCTGCAAATTGATTCACACTTAGTTTGTATAGTTTGTTTGCATCCTCATTGGAAGATTCTATATATGCCACATTTTCCTTGAATATGTTGAAACGTTTCTCCTTCTCCCTAATGTCATTATATGTGCGTGCATAACGAGCCATCCATTGCTCGTGTCTTCCATACATGGATGCATCTTGGAGACTACGAGAAGTGGCTTCAGAAGACCATGTCCTCAACATGATGAGGATCAACGCCAAACAAACACATATTTTGCCCTGCAGCCGGCTAATGAACTCCATGGTAGAAAGTTGGGATTTGGTAAAGAAGAGGAATTAATGAGCAGATATACAAAAAAAGTAGACTGCTCCGCAGTTATATAGAGAATCGCCTTGCCTTCTCCGTGGCCCAAAAATTAATCGACATGCTATTCTTCGTGCCCCAAAAAATGTTCTGACATGGACAGCTTTCTATAAGTTACTAGCCATCCCATTGTCCTTATCAATTAATAACATAAAAATTAAACATTGTCGTTTACCATAAAATAAAAGAGAAGCCATTGTAATGACTTGGTTGACCATAAACTTGTTATTTCCAATAAATTTAACACTGATAAATTTATTTATTTATTTTTTTTGTTGAAAATTTTGGGTTTTCTTGGCTTTGAAAAAGCTATGTCATTTTTTTGGTGTTTGTAATTTCAAAAAGGTTATCCGTTTTATGTAAGTTGTTCTCTTTTTTATTTTTTTTTGGGTTTGAAGTGTATTTTATTCTTGTGCGATTTGGTGAAGCCTGTGACCTCAAAGTTGCGACCTGAATTTATAATAGCACAGAGATGCATACAAAAATGATGCGGCCTGGCTTTATAATATGCAAACCTGATTTTTCTTTTGACTCAAAATCAGGATCATGGAAGCCGAAGGCAAAATCGACATCAAAATTATATTTATAACAGAACCACAATCAATTGAAGACACTGCATGCATGCGGACCTGGGGCAGCTCCAATTGGTCCGCTGGCAATTGAAGTCAATGGTGCATTGGATACTGCTGCGGCTGCAATGCTGCTAGATGGGTTGCTAATTTGCACCACTGCAATGTAAGAACTTTCATCAGCGGCAACATCTGAAACTACGACTGCTTGGTTACACTCTCATTATTGTGAAGTGTTGCCCAAGATTTGATTAATGTGAAGTTTTTTTATATATATTTTTATTTTTAATGATTGAAAAGAATAAAAGAGAGGGATTGTGATGTTTAAAGTATACAGGATTTAGGTAGTGAACTGATGAATATATACAAGATTTAGGTTGGTACAAAAAAACTTAAATCTGTTTAGAAGTTATTTGATGACTTATTTTAGTTTTTCATTTTCAGTGGATGTTAAAGAATTCGTAGTATTTTTTAGTGAATTTTTTGAAGTTAAGATGAAGTTTGTATAGGTCTTGAGGTTCGTATTGGGTCTGCAACGGAACACAAGAGTCAAGCGGTCGTGTCCAAATCAAGAGGTCCCAAATAGAAAAAGTGCACATAAAAACTTAAAACACTGAAAATGAAATGATGGCCATTTAATTATATATATTCTGAAGAAGAAAAAAAAAATTTGATTACTCTTGAATTGAATAGATGTGGAATTTTACTAATGTAAAATTGATGAGTTGGGAATGATTTTATGATGTGGAATTAACAAAAAAATTTTATCAGCTGTGTAAAATTGAGATGAATAGATGTGTGGGTTCATCGAATTAATAGCTGATGTCCTCTAAAAATTTGGTCTCTTTAGTCTAGTGTCGTCGTTTGAGTAATTGACATCTAATTTTAGGCAAGAAAGTGCGAATACATTGTCAACTGGAACTCACTGATCTTTCTACAAACCTCTAGGAAATCAACTCCACCATCCATCTCTTCCACCATTTTCAACCAAACAATAAAAAAAGTTCCTGCATATTTGGCGGCACGAAGACTTGCTCTTTTCCTCAAACATATATAAATAGATGCCTCTTCAATCCATTGGGACGCAGGCACCTCTCTCTTGTTCTTTGTTTGTTTGTCTCGACCTTTTAATCAAGACATATATAGATATCAATTGATATCAAGATGTATTTTATCAGGCTTAACACACCCATTACTTATATCTTCCTCTCTTTCTTTTTCTTCTTCTTTTCTTCATCGTCTGCTTTCAACATCACTGAAGTTCTGAACAAGTACCCGGACTTCAGCATCTTCAACGACTACCTGACCCGAACCCAAGTTTCCAGGCAGATCAATGAGCACCCAGTCGTGACGATTCTCGCGGTCAACAATACCGCCATGTCCTCATTAGTAGGAAAATCAATGGACCTCATCAACCAAGTGATGCGCATCCACGTATTTTTGGACTACTATACCCTCAATAAGTTGAAGAGCTTGCCATCTTCGCAGCCTTCCCAAGTGACCACACTGCTCGAATCTCCTGACCAACAACGCTACTTGAACATCACAAATGTCGGCACCCTCTCAATTGTTTCGGGTGCTGGTTCTGAGAAAGTAGGTGTCCTTCGAGATATTTATCCTGACGACATTTATAAGACATCAATTGTGGAAGTTAGCAATGTAATTATGCCTTCAAGCTTATTAACTACTTCACCCTCATCACCTTCTCCGCCATCTTCAATGCCTTCTTTGCCATCTTCGGTACCTTCTCCGCCCTCATCAGTGCCTTCTCTGCCATCTTCGGTACCTTCTCCGCCCTCATCAGTGCCTTCTTCATCCACTTTCAACATCACCAAAACTCTATTCGACTATCCAGATTTCACCACATTCAATACCTACCTCACCGACACCCAAGTTTGTGACCAAATCAATGCAGGCTCCTCCGTCACGGTCCTTGCAGTTAACAATGCCGCCATGTCCTCTTTAGTAGGAAAATCAGCCGACATTAAGAAGAAGGTGCTAAGCCTCCATGTTATTACAGGCTACTATACCCTCAACAAATTCAGGAGCTTGCCAAATTCGCAAACAACCCAATTGAACACAATGCTCCAAGCTTCTTTCCAATCAGTAGGCTTTCAAGGCTTGTTGAACGTCACAAATGGGGACACTGTCTCACTTGTTTCCGCTTCTGGTTCTGAAAAAGCACAGCTAGTTAAAGATATATACACTGATGATTTCAAAATATCAGTGGTGGAAATTAGTAATCTAATTGTTCCTTCAGACTCACCAACTTCACCGCCTTCATCTCCTTCTGCATCCACTTCATTGCCTCCTTCATCCACTCCTTCATCATCTCCCTTTGACATCACCAGAACTCTAACTGGAAGCCCTGATTTCAACCTCTTCAGCACCTACCTTACTCAAACCCAAGTAGCTAACCAGATCAATGAACGTAAAACCATGACAATCTTCGTTGTCAACAATGGTGCCATGACCTCTTTAGTAGACAAACCAATGGAGATTAAGAAAAAGGTTTTGAGTCTCCACGTTATCATGGACTACTATACCGTCCAAAAGTTCCACAACTTGCCGGTTTCGCAACCCACTCGTATAAACACACTGCTTCAAGTTACTGACCAGCCAAGTGCCCAACAAGGCTTTGTGAACGTCACAAATGGGGACACCATCTCGATTGTTTCAGCCGCTGGTTCAGACCAAGCAGTCGTAGTTCAAGATATTGCTGCGGATGAAAGTTCTTACATATCAGTAGTGCAAATTAGTAATCTAATATTGCCTTCAAGCTTAACTGCGCCAACCCCATCACCTTCTTCAAACCCAGGTAAGTTGCGATCTGCAGCGCCAGTCAAGGCTCCAACTAGCAGCATTGCAGCCGCACCAAAGGTAGGAGACACTCCATCTAGCAGCATTGCAGCCGCACCAGTATCCAATGCACCAATTACCTCAATTGCCAGCGGACCAATTGGAGCTGCCCTAGCTCCGCATGTATCTGCAGTCTCTTCTATTGAATGTGCTTCTATTGTAACTATGATTTTGGTGTCGGCTTTTTCTTTGGCTTCCGTGATCGTGATTTGAGTCACAAGAAAAATCAGGTTTGCATATTATAAAGCCAGGCTCCATCATTTTTGTATGCATCTCCACTATTATAAATTCAGGTCACAACTTTGAGTTCACAGAGTTTACCAAAACAAGCAAGACAAAAATACACCTCAAACCTAAAAAAGAAAAAAAAGAAAAAAACAAAGAGAGCAACTTCAATGAAACTGGCAACCTTTTCCAATGTGGGAAGATGTCATGTCAAAAAGAAAAATGGTGTAAGCGAGATGTTTTTTGCATCGTAGCCAAGTAGAGTTTTGCATTTGGAAGAAATTTAATCATCAACATTTCAATCGTTTTGGGGACCTTCCCGTCCTTTCCTTACTCATAATGATTCTGCAAGAAAACAATGACATAATAAAAAATTTAGTAAATTGAGCTTAGACCCATAAAATTCATTTTAAATCACCTACAACTCTTTCCTTTAGTTTTCTATGTAAAAAACCCAAAATTTTCAAATAATACCCGATGACTAGGATTCAACTAAGCAAGTTACCTAATATAACTTAAAATTTAATTTATTGTATTTTTCAGATTCCAAAACTACCCCTATTTATAAGTTAATGTGTTATGGGGGGGTGTATCTAATGACACCTGTTGAATTTGAAAATATCTCCAATATTTGTAAAGGACGTAGGAACTAATTTAGAAACTTATTTGAAATTAAATATTAAATTCTACATTAAAGTATTAGTAATCTATTTTTGAATTAATGGTGTTTTCCTTCTATGAATTACGACTAGTGATCTATTTAAAGTATTAATAATTTAACTTCACAAATTTAGGAATTAATATTGTTTTCTTTTTATGAATTATACGACCATTATTCTTTTTTATTATAGTTTTATGAATAATAGTGTACATTCTAATTATGTTGAAAAATAATTTGATAATCTATTTATTGTTTTGTTTTTAAAACTTTTTTTTAATGAACCTATTTTTTCTCCAAATATTGTACCTATTTTTTTCTTTATTACTTGTTTTATAAAAAATAATTTGATCATCTTTTTATTATTTGTTTTATGAATTTTTTTTTAAATGAGCCTATTTTTTCTCTCAAAATAATGTACATATTTTTTTCCTCTAATAATGTACCTATTTTTTTTCTAAATAATGTACCTATTTTTTCTCTCAAAATAATACCTATTTTTTCCCCGAAACAATTTACCTGGTATAATAAACCTACTTTTTTCCTCTAAGATGTACCTTTTTTTTCTCTAATAATGTATACCTAGTAAAACAATTTACCTAGTATAATGAATTTATTTTTTTCTTCTAAGTAATGTACCTATTTTTAATTTATAAAAAAATGTGCATAAATTTCAATTATACAACGTACCTATGTTCTATAAATTATTGTGTACCTATTTTTAATTTATGAAAAATGTACGAAAATTTCAATTACAAAGTAATTGACCTATTTTTGTTAATTTTTTTGGGTAAATACTATACCTATATTTTTATACGTATATATTTATATTTATATTTTTCATATGTACATTATTGGATATGTAATTTACATATCCTTTTTATTTGCAATTTTAAGGGGCCATACATTAGAGGGAATGGCAACCAAAAGAAATGAGGTGATTGATATGCTATTAATAGGGAGTTTTAATTACAATTATGGCAATTAATGAAAGGCTTAGAATAAATTATAAATAAAATATGAAGTCTGATGGCAAAGATGTAAAAATATAGGAATACTACGACCTCTTATATCCTACCGGTCATTTAAGTTTGAAATTGGGTTTTACACATAGATTTATAGAATGATGGGTATATGTCTAGGAAATAGAAATTCTAAGGACCTATATTGGACAATCAAGATCGAACGAAGAAAAACCAAAAAATAATAATAATAATAATAGAGAGAGAAGGCCTCTGTTGAAATGTATGCATGTCACATGCCTCATCATATGTACCATCACAAACAATAGACAAAAAATCGTAGTTTAAAAATATTCTTTTTCCTACAATGCAAATTCAATATTTTGATAAGTTCAATAAACGAGAAGGAACTTGTTAGAACATTTGATCAAGAGAAAATGCAATGGAAAGTTAGACGCCCGTTGTAAAGAGTTCCGCCAATTAACTTATAATTTTGCGACTGCTTACCATTCACGCGAACATTTGAAGGATTTGTGTTTAGTTATAGTTTCCTATTATGTAAGTTTGGAACTACCAATTTCTAAGGTTTTTTTCCTTCTAAAACGAGCATTTTGTTTTACAAAATTCGACGTTTTCTTGCTTTTCTTTGTTGAACCTTTACGGTCTACCCTCTTTCTCGATATCCCAATTCTAGCGGTCGTTAGCAGAAGTAGAGATAGGGGGAGGTAGGAATGGAACAGAGAAAAACATTGTCTTTGCTGTTGTTGGGAATGAACGAACGCACTCAGGGCGTCCCCCCCGCAGCCCAAAAAGCGTAGGGGGGAGGGACGCCCAATGCGGGAGTGAGTGAATGACCCAATGTGTGTGGCCTAGTGCTTTATGCCTTTTCTTAAGGATCTCTAAACGCATTCTTTCTTATAGACTGCCTCTCAGTAGGAAGAACAACTGTAAGTAGAAGTTCCTATTAATGAGGCTTTCTTTATGGGCAGTGTAATTGGGGAGTAAGGTAGTGAGGACGTTTATCTTCTTGATATCAACACTCGTATACTGTTCAATTATTTTTGCAATTAATACATGAATCTTCTTGATATATTCAACTACAATTAGGGAAGGCTTTTCCTTTAGTTCAACAACTTTTAATATCCTCATCGTTTTATCACTCAACTTTTATCTCATTGGAATTATCTTTTTCTAGCTACGTTTATTTGGGAAAAAAAAAAAAGTATTCTCTAGAATATTCGATCACGTGAAATGACAAGAAATTTGAAAAACTGTGTCAGAAGCCGTTTCGGTTAGCTTTAAATTTTTGTAAGTGCTACATCTGTGGTTTTTGTAACTTCACGTGAAACCAGTGAACAATTTGTCTGTAGTTAATCAAGCCTTGATCCACCATTGATTTTATCGACCAAGTTTTTTCTTATAAATACCTTTCTCGCCAACCTTCTTTCCAAATATTGTACATAGCTCATAAGTTCATAGTTTTTTCCTTTGTTCATGGTTACCAATTTAGAACTGGAGAATCTGATCTTATATTTTACTGGGAGGAGGAAGAAGTGGAGAAAGAGGGGAAGGGAAAAACAAAAGGGGAGAGGTAAACTTGAGAGGCTGTTAAATATACTTAGATTAAGAAACTTATCTTATTGTAGAAATGCGTGGCATGGGAGAAATGGGAATTTGAGAGATGCTCTGGTAAGACAAGGCACCTAAGAAGGCATTTCCATTGGAAAATCTAGCCGCCCTCTTTGAAGGGTTTTGCGGTGCAGTTTCTGCAGGCATCAAAGGTTTTGTGTTGGCCATTTTTGCAGAGGTGACCACAGGCTTGATGTCCCTACTACTTACATGGAATTTACACAAGTTCAGATCTTTGAGGAAGAATGGACGATACAAGAGTTGAATTCAAGTGAATGTCACAGGTCAAAGCAAACTAAATACAAAGAGAGTCTTAATTAGAAGGGATTTCAATATGAAACTAGCAAGTGGTCTTAAAATTAATGTTACTGCAGTCATGAATGTATTGTGGTAATCCTTGAAAGTACGTATATTCCTGTATATATTTGTATAAATATACACTCGTGTATGGCCATATAATAAATTCAGCATAGTACGAGGCAGAATTTTAGATATGTTATGTATTCTAAGAATCAGAAATCTTGCCTAACTTGTTTCAAGTGCCACATTATGCTGAACAAAAAAACATGAGCAACACTTCTGTTTTGATCCTTTATTTACCTATTCATTGGTTTACCAGAAAACAAATTGGTAGGTAAATAAAGGAAAATTTCTAGTATTTAGTTAATTTCTTAATGCAATTTCAGATTAAAAACTCTATCAGTCTACTATGTAAAAAATAAAAATAAAAATAAAATAAAAATAAAAATAATTTTTACAATGAGTAGTTTAGATACTTGGAATTGACTCTGCAATAACAACTTAATTAACAAATCTGTCGTACTTTTTTTTTTCTTTTCATATGTTCTTATATATACATATGTATTTTGATCAATCTATCTTCAAACAGAAATTGAGGTAACTTATATAATACGAACAAAAAAAAATGACACATCAATATGTGATAACATGTAAGCCGCTGATGTCCTCCAAAACAATGGTCTTGTTTCTGAGATAACATCTATTTTTAGGCATTAAGTACGAATACCAATACTAGGACTGAATCTGATGACAAACTTAGAAATCAAATTCAACATCTATAATCTATTTTAAGACATTAAGTGGGAGGAAGTGCGAATCCATTGTCAACTGGGACTGACTCTTCCTACAAACTTAGCAATCAACTTTACCAACCATCTTTCTGCATCATTTTCAACCAAGGAAAACATGTTCCTGCAAATCTGGCAGGACGAAGACTTGCTCTTCCTCAAACACATATAAATAGATGCCTTTTGAATCCACTCGTTCAAATTCCTTGCCTGATCGTTTGCTTCTCTGTGAAATCAAGATGCATCATACCAGGCTCAACACACCCATTACTTATTTCTTGCTCTCTTTCTTTTTCCTTTTGTTTTCTTCATCGACTGCTTACAACATCACCGAAGTTCTAAACAAGTATCCTGATTTCAGCATCTTCAATGACTACCTCACCAGAACCAAAGTTTCTAACCAGATCAATGAACACAGAATTATGACGGTCCTCGTGGTAAAAAATGCGGCCATGTCATCTTTAGTAGGGAAATCAATAGACGTGATCAACAAGGTGATGCGCATCCACGTATTTCTGGACTACTATACCCTCAACAAGTTCAAGAGCTTGCCTACTTCACAGCCTGCCCAACTGACCACACTGTTTGAATCTCCTGACCAACACCGCTACCTAAACGTCACAAATGGGGCCACCGTCTCAATTGTTTCCGCTGCTGGTTCAGAGAAAGTAGAGGTAGTTCGAGATATTTCTCCTGACGACATTTATAAGACATCAATTGTGGAAGTTAGCAATGTAATTCTACCTTCAACCTTAAGTACTTCACCAAGATTACCTTCTCCATCATCACCATCTCTGACAGTAGCGTCATCACCTTCTCCAACAATAGCTTCATCACCTTCTTCATCAACCTTCAACATCACAAAATTTTTAAACAACTATCCAGATTTCAACCAATTCAATACCTACCTAACTGAAACCCAAGTTTGTGATCAGATCAATGCACTCTCAACTGTCACGGTCCTTGTGGTCAACAACGCCTCTATGTCTTCTTTAGTAGGAAAATCAACTGAGTTTAAGAAAAAGGTGCTAAGCCTCCACGTTGTTATGGATTACTATACCTCCCAAAGTTTCCACAACCTGCCTAGTTCGCAGACTACCCAACTGACCACACTGCTCCAATCTTCTTTCCAATCAATTGGCTTTCAAGGTTTGTTGAATGCCACAAATGGGGACACGGTCTCAATTCTTTCAGCTGTTGGTTCTGACAAAGTAGAGGTAGTTAAAGATATATTTACTGAGAATTCAAAAATATCAGCGGTGCAAATTAGCAATCTAATTGTTCCTTCAGACTCAACTTCATCACCTTCAACACTTTCTCCATCAGTACCTTCTCCATCCCCGTCTTCTTCATCATCTGCTTTCAATATCACCCAAATTCTAAACAAGTACCCAGAATTCAGCATATTCAACGACTACCTGACACGAACTCAAGTTTCTAACCAGATCAATGAACGTAGAACCCTCACGATCCTCGTGGCCAACAACGAAGCTATGTCCTCTTTAGTAGGACAACCAATGGACGTGATTAGAAAGGTGTTGAGCCTCCAGGTTGTCCTGGACTACTATAACGTCCAAAAGTTACACAACTTGCCTGTTTCGAAGCCCACTCGAATAATCACACTGCTCGAAGCTGCTGACAAACCAAGTGGCCAACAAGGCTTTGTGAACATCACAAATGGGGACACTATCTCGATTGTTTCAGGTGCTGGTTCTGACCAAGCACTAGTCATTCGAGATGTTGTTGCTGATGAGCTTTTTACTATATCAGTGGTGCAAATTAACAAGGTAATAGTGCCTTCAGGCTTAACTTCACCACCTTCATCACCCTCTTTATCACCTTCTCCGTCAATACTTTCATCACCTTCTTCCTCAACTTTCAACATTACAAAAATTCTAAACGATTATCCAGAATTCAGCCAATTCAATACCTACCTGACCGACACCCAAGTTTGTGACCAGATCAATGCACGTACAACTGTTACGGTCCTTGTTGTCAACAATGCCGCCATGTCTTCCTTAGTAGGAAAATCAACTGAGATTAAGAAAAGGGTACTAAGCCTCCACATTATTACGGATTACTATACCTCTCAAAGTTTCCACAACTTTCCTACTTTGAAGACCACCCAATTGACCACACTGCTCCAAGATTCTTTTCAATCAAATGGGTTTCAAGGTTTGTTGAATGCCACAAGTGGGGATGCGGTCTCGATTGTTTCTGCTGCTGGTTCTGACAAAGTAGAAATAGTTAAAGATATATTTACTGAGAATTTGAAAATATCAGTAGTGCAAATTAACAATCTAATTGTTCCTTCGGACTCAACTTCACCTTCTTCATCACCTTCTCCATCGGAGTCCTCTCCTTCAGTACCTTCTTCATCAGCTCCTTCTTCATCAGCTGCTTTTGACATCACCAAAATTCTAAGCAGCAACTCAGATTTCAACCTCTTCAACAACTACCTGACTCAAACCCAAGTTGCTAACCAGATCAATGAACACAAAACCATGACAGTCTTCGTGGTCAACAATGGCGCGATGACCTCATTAGTAGACAAACCAATGGAGATTAAGAAAAAGGTCCTAAGCCTCCATGTTATCATGGACTATTATACTGTCCAAAAGTTCCATAACTTGCCTGTTTCGCAGCCCACTCGAATAAACACACTGCTCCAAGTTACTGACGAACCAAGTGGCCAACAAGGCTTCGTGAACATTACAAATGGTGACACAATCTCAATTGTTTCATCTGCTGGTTCTGACCAAGCAGTGGTTGTTCGAGATGTTGCTGATAAAACTAATACCATATCTGTGGTGCAAATTAGCAATCTAATACTGCCTTCAGGCTTAATTGCACCGACTTCATCACCTTCTCCATCAACTTCTTCAAACCCAAGTAAGTTGCGAGCTGCTGCACCAGTCCAGGCTCCATCTAGCAGCATTGCATCAGCACCAAACCTGGGCGGCGCACCATTGTCAAATGCACCAAACATGGGCAGCGCACCATTGCCAAACGCACCAAACATGGGCAGCACACCAATGACAAACGCACCAAACTTGGGCCAGTATACCATGGGCCAAACGCACCAAACATGGGCAACGCACCATTGACAAACGCACCAAACATGGCCCAGTGCACCATGGCCACATGCACCAAACATGGGCAGCGCACCCATTGTCAAACACACCAACCATGGGCATCGCACCATTGTCGGATGCACCAATATCCGACCCCACCAATGAGTGTGGCTCTTTCACCTGAGTCACCATTGTCGAATGCATTTGCTGCAGGCCCACAGTCATCTGGGACTCCTGCAAGGTTTTCTATTAATTGTGCTTCTGTGCTAACCATAATTTTGGTGTCCACTTTGCCTCTAATTTCCGTGATACAGATTTGAGTTAGAAGAAACATCAGGTTCATGACCATAGAATAAGGAAGAAGAGTCACATGGTAAAGTAGGTGATTTGATTTTTTGTTCTTGGTGTATGCAGCTTTCAGTTGTATTGTATTAATTAGTTTCTAGGGATGCAAGTTAGTGTTTTTCAGTTCATGTACTCACTTTGGCTCTGTTTTGCAAGAACCAGACAACTTTAGCAATAAAATGTCCTCATTGCTTTTCATTGTCTTTCCCCTTTCTCTCTTCCTCTCCAAGGTTTTCAAATGGTATCAGAATCCAGAGCCATTGTTGACACACATGATCTCAAAGTTCCCATAGGTCAAGCATTAGATCAATCTAAGATCAATTTTCCACTAGTCATTTGATTAATTGAAATCAAATTCTGAAATTGATACTGAAAGATTTTTATTTAGGGATTTAGGAATTACCTCTTATGGCTTGGTCTAATGTCTCACCAGAAGCCGCTGCTCTGCTCAGCCACACCACAAAGATTCATATTCTGGTAAGAGGATTTTCGTCTGCTCAGCCAAACCACAAAGCTTCATATTCATATTCTGGTAAGATGAGTGGTATAATGGAAAAGAATGTGATGAAGCTATGAATGATGGTACTGTAATTACAGGAAGAAACATTATCAGATCGTATAGTTCAAAGTTCAGCAGATGATCAGCAAGATGATACTGGCAAGATAATTAACGAACCATATGGATGCAGTCGAGTAGTAGGAGGGGATTAAAAAAATTAAAATTTCAGTATCAAATTTTATAAAAGTCAAAAATTTCTCTTTTTCCTTCCTCCACTCATTAGCCAATAGGGGTGGGCACTCAAATTGGCGAATCAGAAATCCAAGTCGAACCGCACCAAATCAAACCGGAAAAAAACTGAGTTGATTAAAAATCAACAACCAATCAAAAACCAAACTGGATCAGTTTTGGATCCGATTCCATGTCTTAAAAAATCGGACCGGGCCGAACCGAACCGGTCAAATTATAAAAAAAAATATAATTTTAATATATATTTATATTTAATGCTATATTTTTAATTTCACCCACACAAAAAAAAACTAATATTTATCCAAGTTTAATTTCAAAATATCTTTCTTTTCTAACTTTAATATTTATTTTTATATAAAATTGAATAATTTGTTAATTTTCAAGTAAAAAAAATATTTTCATTGAGAATTGTATTAAAAAATAATTTTTATAATTTGGTTCGAAATCGGATCAAAATCGGTTCAACTCAAATTGGACAGTTGTTGAATTTTTTTTAAATCAAACCTGAGAAATAGTACCAGATCGGTTCTAATTAGAGAAAAAAATCGATCCAACTCGAACCGTGTCCAACCCAATTAGCTAGTAACCACAAATCCCTTTTTTTTGCTGGCTTTAAGGCAGTTTGGGATTACTGTCACTTTTTAAAAAAAAGTTGTTTCTGCTGTGCTTTGAAAATAATTAGCTATAAAGTAGTGAATGTGGTGGTGCAAGTGGTGGAGTTGGATGTGGAAGTGGAGGTGGCGTCATTTTTTAAAATGAATGATGGTATTTTGGGAATTAAAAAAATTCATTCAAAGTTCATCTCTGCTTCTTTTGAAAGCAGCTTTGAAAAGTAATCCAGAGCCTGCTTTTAAAAACTACTGTCAAAAGGCCACTGCTTTTAAAATAAGGGATATTCACTATTATACCTAATATAAGGGCCCAAATTATAAAAATACCCTATATGAAATGGACTTTAGAAACACACCTAAAGCTCATTTACAACATAACAAAGAGTCTTTTAACTTCTTATAAATTACAAAACTGCCATCAATTTTTTAAAACAAGCCCAACCCCAAAATCTCATAAAAATATCCAAAATACTCAATAGGACATCAAAGTAATTTAATAATCAATATTAAATTCAATAAGGCCAACTGTCATTTTTTGGGTTTGTTTATAGAAATTCAATGGTGTAGGGTTTATCTATAATATTAGTGCTAAGAATGGGTATATCACTAAATATCTCTTAAAGTAATCAGGATATTTTATTTTTACCAAACACATTAAACTGCTTAACTTTAAAGTGAAGCAGATTTTTGGCCAAAAAAAGCAATCTCAAACGTGGCCTAAGGGACACACTTCTAAGGCCCACTCCCCATTGTATTTCACTAATCCAAACTTTTTATTTTGTAGATATTCATTCAAATATCATTTCTACAAAAAATCACTTGAATTCGATATCATTTAACCATTCAAGTGAATTATTGAAATTTTAGTACTTTCTTGAAGCACTGTGTTCATTGATTTGTAGGACACAATTGGACATCGAAACAGTTTTTGATTTGTCTAATTTTTTTGCAAGGATGATCTATGAATGTAGACTTAAAAAAGTATATGGTTTGGATCGTTGAAAAAAATTTCATAAGGGACCCTAAATTATATATATATTATGTAATTACATATCCATAGCCTTATGTCAACAGTCAGTTATTCCGTTTTTGAGTAGAACAAATAACTATAGAAAATTATAAAGATACACAAATGTCAAAGACAAACAACATAGCCACAATACAACTATGATGTCTTAGGTTTGATGACTAGTTAACACTATTGCAACTTATGAGTTCTAGTTTGATATGTGAGTTGGACGTCCATCTTAGAACTCGTGGTTTGATTGCGTTAAGCATATTTGCCATTACAAGCACCTATACACACTTATCTTGGTGTCTCTACGTGCAATAACTTGAGACTAGTCATTTCTCCCTATTAAGCAGATATAGTGTGTACCAGTCTTTGCGTATCATCTATTTTTAAGTCTACATTTAGAGATCCCATTCAAAAAATTTGAATGATCCAAACCATCCATATTTTACATATTTATTCAGAGATCATCCTTGCAAAAAATAGCTCCCTATATATATGAATGTAGACTTAAAAAATAGATAATTTGGATCATTGAAAAAAAAAATTTATAGGGGACTCAAAAGGTGATATTTGGTCTATTATCATAAAAGTAAAACAACAAGTCCTGGGAATATAAAATAGTATGTATCTAACATAAATAAATTTACTCTTTTTTTTTTCTTTCCTTTTTTCTTCTTTGTCCAACTTTTGAATAGCTTGAATATTTTTGGGGAACAGGTATGCCAAAAGAGATGTCCCATTTGGTCCAAAAAAAGTAATTTTACTATCTTTGGTTTGGATATGATATTTTCTAGGGGTCATCATTTTGCCCATAGGCTCAGGTGTCGATGGGGACCTGTCCGGCCCATCGAGAAAAAGTTCAGCTCAGTCCGTTATGGGCCATGGGCCGGCCAGCCTGCTTAAAGCCCAGCTCGGTCCTTAGGCCTGGCTCGTTTGAGCCCACAAAGGCCCAATCTGGCATGCCCATTAAAGCCCGACCCGTAGGCTCATATTAAATTATATTATATAATTATATTGGGTTGATTAGTTTGCATAAGATTTTTTGGGAACGGCCAAGCCCAATGAGGGAAAAGCCTAATCCTATTACCACATCTATAATTAAAAAAATAAAAAAATATTTTACTGTGTTTCAATTGTAACCCTAGCCGCACTCAGCACTCTACCTCATCCCTCTCATCTCTCTCCCCATATCTCTCTCTCTCTCTCTCTCTCTCTCTCTCTCTCTCTCTCTCTCTCTCTCTCTCTCTGATCCATTGCTCTTTCGTCCAGGCAACTAGCAATCGTTGGAATCCCCATCTGTTAGGACCCTTCACTAGTGGACCTATTGATAGGAGCCCATAGATTCCCTTTTTGTATTTGTAGACATTACCGTTGCTGAGTTCACAATCTCATTGTATTTAGTCTAAGGCCTTTGACCATTTTGGGGCATGAATGAAGAATTCTCTATTTGTTGTAAAGATAGTGGGTGGAGCCCACATGTTGGATTCCTAGTTAGCTACATCTTGGAGGCTTATCACTTGCACACTCACATGCATCATTTCCTAAGCCTATAAATAAGGCATTATTATGCCTTTGCATACACACCCCAACTGGGAGAAGAAAGAGAATTAGGTAGAAAAGAAGAGAAGGAGGAAGAGAAGGAAAGAAAGGGAGAGTGAGAGGAGAGGAAAAAGAGAGCAGAGAGAAATTCTCTAGGAGAGAAAAATCAGTGAGCCACATATATTGTAAACACTAAAGTTGTAGCCCTATTATTTTACATAGTGGAAAAGTTACTACTGCTACGCTCCGAGGACGTAGGCATGGCGGAATCTCGTTAAATATTGTGTCTCATTTACTTTACGTGCAGCTTAATATTCTCGCACATTCCATCCATTTTACAACACATTATCAGCATGAATCCTCTTCCAAATACCAACTGAGTTCTTCGATCAAACTCCTCTACTTTATCACCCTTCTTTCTCAAGCCCCAACTACCTATCTCTACAACTGCAACAGAAGATATAGTCCTCGAAAGAAACTTACCAGGGATGGAGACTAAAGCAGAGAATTATGCAAGCAAAAAGATCAAACACACCAAAACATAATAAGCTCTTTGTCTTTTTATCTTCTTCATTTATTTTATTAATACTCTGCACCATTCAATACCACTTTCTATATATGCTAACTAATGGCAGGTGAGAAAGCAACAAGATGAAGGTATGGGCATATGCACAATAATCACTTCAATATCATTGTCGGCCATGATTCACTTTTAATATATGGTTGCTTTATTAAAGGATCGTTAACTATTTTGGTCTTGGTATAATACATTATATTGAAAAGTGGTAATATAATACGTTATGTTTTCTTATAGTGTCTGAGATCACGAGCTTGCCTATTAATGGATCCTTTGAGTTCCAATTCCAAATTGATGGTAGCTCTCCGAGCCCAATCTTGGAGCTAAACATTGTGTTACATTTCTTAATACTTGCTGTTGGTGATAGGTATAGACTTGTGGTATTTGACAACTAACTTGGGCTTGTGGATCATGCAATCCAGATTACAAACGGAAATGCTAGCTTAAGCCTCATGCTTGCTCATCTCGTTTTGCTATTCACAAGGTTGAGTAGTGCATTAGGCTTGCTTTTGGAGATCAATATGCATGCTTTGGTTTTGCAGCTCTTGAGGGCTCTTGTTGACTCTAACACGTTGCCACTCACTTGTTGGCATGACCTTGGTGAGTCTGTTAAGCTTGGTAACGTTGTGAATGCAGTGCCCTCAAAATTGTCAGGATTCTATATGCATTTGGAAAGGCTTCTCACAGCTAAGAATATTGGGAGTTGTAGGAATCCCAACTTAAGCGACATGGGATCACATCTTGTGGGGATAGATGCAAAGTATGGTATTTTTACTCAATGGAGCTGGTGCATGCATATTGATCTTATCAAAATGCCTTCAGCACTATAATCTTTAAACTCGTGCCTTGGTGCAGTATACTCTGATGGGTTGATGACACATTAGAGGAGATTGATCATTGCAAGCATAAATCATCTTAAAACTGCATTTCAAACTTTGAAAAAGGGGACTAATCTTGTTGAAAAGTATTTGTTAGATAGCATGCATCTTAAAAATCAATTCAATGCTGCAGGAGAGCGAATATATGATCATGATATAGTTATGGCTGCTTTGAATGGTTTATCTTCTGACTTGGTCATGAACACAACGGTAATTTTTGCTTGCGAAACTCCTATTTGTTTGCAAGAATTCCGAGCCCAACTTCTTGGTGCTGAGACAATAATTGAGTCGGGCATGTTATCTCTCACCAGTCAACTGCATGCCTTGATGGTTCAATACGAGTCTGAGTCTGTCTTTAAAGTGGCATGGAATTTTAGCGGTTGATTCCATTAAAGGCAAGGTGCTAAACCACACGCACTCATCAAGGAAGAAGAATCTGAAACGGATTCTTCTTAATCACAATAGTTGACTTGCTCTCGAAATATTTTGTCTTTATTGCCATTCAAGGCTCTTACCGTTTATATCTTTATTGTGCAATTATAAATATTGTAATATTTACAAAAGGAATACAATCAGAATTTAAACTTCTACATGGTATTAGAAAATTATCCCTTTTCTCTTCCAAGCAATAGCCTACTCTCTCTCTCTCTCTCTCTCTCTCTCTCTCTCTCTCTCTCTCTCTTTCTCTCTCTCTCTCTCTCTCTCTCTCTGGGCAAACCATCATGGCCTCTCCATCTTCCTCATTCTCTCTTCTTGGTCCCCACTCCTCCCATTTCATCAAGCTCACCAACACCAACTATCTCCTCTGGCTCTGACAAATAAAACCTTTTCTCATTGGCCACAGCTTGTGGAAATATGTTGATGGCTCATCTCCTCAACCTTCTCCCTTTCAGCCCCTACCCGCATCCTCTCCTAACCAAGCACCTGCTCCTCCTCAACCTAATGCTGCCTATGAAACATGGATTCAACAAGGCCAACTCATTGTCAGTTAACTCACCAGCACTCTATCTGTATCAGTCTTGTTTCTCACCATTGGTTATGACTCCTCAAAAGCAATTTGGGATTGCTTACAACGCCACTTCTCTCAAACTTCGGTGGTTAGAGAATCAATCCTCCGTTTTCAACTCATGGACTTGTAAAAAGGAACACAAACTGTGGACCAATACCTTCATCAAGCCAAATCATTTGCGGACTCTCTTGTTGCCATCAATGAGCACGTCTCAAATAAGGATCTCATCACTGGCATTCTTCATGGCTTGGTTCCTAATTACAAAATGCTGGTAACCGCTCTTTTAAATTTTCCTCCTCTTCCTGATTTTGCTGACCTGCGTGCTCGATTGCTCTCATATGAAGCTCAGACTCATTACACCGATCCTGTTCACACCAGCCACTCCACGGTTCTCATGGCCACTCAGTATCAACCATTTTTCTCTCAGCGTGGTGGCTTTTCTAATCGTGGCATTGGATGTGGCCGTAGTGGTAGTCGTGGCTATTGCGGCCGCAGAGGTCGGGGCTGGAACTCACAGCAGTATTAGTTCCAACCGTGGTCTTCCAATGGCTCCTCTGGCCCCTACTGTGGTTGGCAGCAGTCGTCTAATCCCACCTGGGCTAACAACTGGCAGCAACAACTCTAGTCACCTTCCTCATGGGCTACTGTCAACAGCAACCGGTCCAGGCTCCTAGCCTCTTGGGCCCCTTATGGTGCCCCACGTGCAACACTGCCCAACACACTCACGCAGCATGTCCCTACCGCTTTCGGGGCCCTGAAACTTTTCCTCCATTTGCAGGGGCACAATATCTCAAACCTCCTGAAAATACCTAGAATCTCAACACTGGAGCGACCCATCATATGATTGGTACTGCCACCAACCTTCAGAACCCCCAATCCTACATGGGTAATGACTCCATTTATTTGGGTAACGGTGATTCTCTAACCATTTCATCCACTGGTACCCTTCCTGTTTCTTTAGGTTTTTCCGCATATTCTTTTCGTAACGTTTATCATTTTCCTTCCCTTCGTACTAACCTTCTTTCCGTAGCTCGCTTTACTCGTGATAATTCTGTCTCTTTTGTATTTAATCCTAATTCTTTTCAAATTTATGATTTACAAACTGGTACTCTTCTTTTTCAGGGGCCCATGTAAAGATGGTCTCTATCCTATCTCCTTTCCATTCGCCTCCCCCATCAAGCATGCCTTCGCTTCCATTAATTCCACTGCTTGGCATCTATGTCATGGTCATCCGTCTTCCGCTGTTTTGTCTCGTCTTTCTTCTTTATCAGGTTTCAAATTAAATAAGGAATTTTGTAAGACTTGTGCCCTTAGCAAATCTACTCAATTACCATTTTCTACTAATGAAATTCATGTCCACTCTCCCTTTTTTATTACTCACTCTGATGTTTGGATGTCCCCTATTCCTTCTACAATTGGTTTTCGGTATTATGTCTCATTTACAGATGAATATTCCCAGTATACATGGATTTATCCTATGTGTTGCAAAAGTGAGGTTTTTCACCATTTTCAAACTCTTGTTTCCACGGTACATAACATCTTCAATTCCTCCATCAAATTTCTTCAAAGTGACAATGGCACTGAATATGTCAACAACTCTTCACTCACTACTATCACAAGTTAGGCATTCAACAATAGTTCTCATGTCCCCACACCCCACAACAGAATGGCCTTGCTAAACATAAACATTGCTATATTGCCACAAAAATTCGAACCCTCCTCACTACAGCCCATGTCCCTTGTACACTTTGGGTTGACGCGACACTCACTGCTGTCTACCTCATTAATCTCCTACCCACCCCAATCCTATCCTACAAACCTCATACACCAAACTCTTTAACTAACCTCCTGTCTATTTTCATCTTATGATTTTTGGCTATTCTTGTTACCCACATCTTGGTGCTTACACAGAAAACAAAAAAACTACAGTACCACTGAATGTGTGTTCTTTAGCTACAGTACCTAACATAAAGGCTATTACTGCCTCGATCCCTCTACTGGTCGTGTCTATACCTCTCGACATATTTTATTTAACAAAACAAGTTTTCCTTTTCAGCATTTGCAGGTCTCATCCTTCCCGGAGTATACTGAAATAAATTTTCATCCTGTGGTCTCTGCCTCTCCTTCTCCAGCACATGTGGCCATTCCAGGACTACCTCCACCTGTGCACATCTCACCGACGCCCACACAGGACATTGCCACATCCTGCACCTCCATCATTCCCGAAGCTTCCGGCACCTCCATCCTTCCACAAGCATCCGGCACCTCTATCATTCCACCAGCTTCCGACACCTCCACCCTTCCATAAGCTTCTGACACCTCCATCCTTCCACAAGCTTTCAGCACTTCCACCTTTCCACAGGCTACCAGCACCTCCATCTTTCCACAAGCCGCAGTCCTCACCCCACAACACAGTACCAGCCCTGACTGCACAGCACCCTTTAATCCACCTGAAGCGGCTTTTTTAGAGCTAGTCCATCCCCTGCTCCATAAATATTCCAGAAGACCTAGCATACCATCTATAGAACCTACTCTAGTCCCTTCTCCCCTTGCCTCTACGGATCCAACTCCTCCACCACCTATCGAACCAGGGCCACCAGCGCCTGCTCATCCCATGTGCATACGTCTGCGTGATGGCATTTCTCGGCCTAAAAACTGCACTGGCGGCACAGTTCGATACCTGGTCCTTCGTGCTTTTTTAATTGTGATTGACGATGTTGAACCCACTTGTTTTTCTCAGGCTTCCAAACATCCATCATGGCACACGACAATGTTTGAAGAAATCAATGCCTTGCTGCAAAATTAGACTTGGTCTCTTGTTCCTCCATCTCCCACACATACTCCAGTCGATTGCAAATGGGTCTTCCGCATCAAGCATCACTCTGATGGCACTATTGAACTCTACAAGGCACGTCTAGTAGCTAAGAGATTTCATCAACTCCCTGGCATTGACTACTTTGAGACCTTCAACCTTGTTGTCAAATCAGCCATAATTCACACTGTTCTCAGTCTTGCAATTTCCCGCCGGTGGTCCTTATGGCAACTCGATGTCAAGAATGCCTTCCTTCATGGGTTCCTTCAAGAAGACGTATATATGGTCCAACCCTCTGGTTTTGTGAACCCTGCTCATCCTACTCATGTCTATAAACTTCACAAGTCTCTTTATGGCCTCAAATAGGCTCCGCGTGCATGGTTTAATCATATCAGCACCTTTCTCTTATCCCTTGGTTTTTCAAGAAGTTTGGCAGACTCTTCACTTTTTATCTTTCAATAGGGATTCCACACCATCTTTCTCCTCTTGTATGTTGACGACATTGTGATTACTGGCAGTGATTCCTCTATTTTACAGAATTTTATATCCCTTTTGAGCCCCAATTTGACATCAAGGACCTTGGTCCTCTTAGTTACTTCTTAGGTTTACAGGTTGTTTCTCATGATGGTGTTCTTCATCTCAATCAACTCAAGTATGTTCATGATTTGTTACACAAGAGTAATCTCCCACATGCTAAGCCCGCTTCCACTCCTCTTGCGGCCAAGTCTGTTCTAACTGCCAGTGATGATGACTTGCTCGTTTCTCTCACAGAATACCATGAACTTGTAGAGAGTCTTCAATACCTCACCCTTACCCGCCCAGATATTTCCTTTGCAATCAACATTGTGGCCCAGTTTATGAGCTCTTCTCGCTCTCTTCACATGGTTGTTGTCAAGAGGATTCTCCGCTATGTTAAGGGCATCATTCACTTTGGCCTCTATTTTACACCCCAAGGTCCTTCCATTCGTCTCATCGTCTACTCAGATGCTGATTGGGCTGGGTGCCCATAATTGACTACCTCATTTACTTGGGCTCCAATCTTATTTCCTGTTGCTCCAAAAGGCAGCCAACAGTTTCGCGCTCCAGTGCGGAATCTAAGTACCATGCTCTTACTTTTGCTCATGCTTGCGCTGAATCTTCTTGGCTCTATTCTCTGTTACATGAACTGGGCTTTCAACTGCCTTTTCCAGTTCTCATGCATTGTGACAATCTCAACACAATTTATATGGAGGCAAACCAGGTATTCCATGCTCGTACTCGCCATATTGAACTTGACTACCACTTTGTTCGGGAGAAGGTAGCCCTTGGGAGTCATCAAGTCTGCTTCATCCCTTTGTTGATCAACGTGCGAATCTTCTCACTAAACCACTTCACAAGCCACGCCACCATCTCTTTTGTTCCAAACTTGTTCGTCCAAGGCCGCTCAGTTTGCGGGGGGTGTTAAACCACACGCACTCATCAAGGAAGAAGAATCTGAAATGGATTCTTCTTAATTGCAATAGTTAACTTGCTCTCCAAATATTTTGTATTTACTACCATTCAAGGCTCTTACCGTTTATATCTTTATTGTGCAATTATAAATATTGTAATATTTACACAAAGGAATACAATCAGAATTCAAACTTCTACACAAGGTTCTAACATACTTCGCACGAGATAGCCCATACAAGGTGTTTATCCTTAAGAACTCTACTATGCTTTACTCTATATCAAACCACCATGTACAAGTACAAGAAATTAAGATCAGTCCAGCCATCATGCTGTTGCTTTTCAATAGAGCCATCATAGCCAATCATCATGATGAAACAGTTCTCAAAGCCTTCAACCATCTACTTCACCAAAATAAGGTGGACTTCATAGAACAATTCCATGAAAAACGTCTCGTTAAGCAAGCAAATGAGTATCTTCAGATCCTTGATGTTCAACACATGGAACTGCCGGAAATTAGCAGGACAGAGTTCATGACACTATCTGCATTTACCCATATCTTATCTTTACAGTTCTTTTGCTTGTGGCTCTGGACGCTCATTTCTCTTTTAACATATTTAAGGCTTGCAGACAAGCCTTTATTCAAGAGGGGTGAAATGTTAGGACCCTTCACTAGTGGGCCTATTGATAGGAGCCCATAGATTCCCTTTCCGTATCTGTAGGCAATAAGTTCACAACCTCATTGTATTTAGTCTAAGGCCTTTGGCCATTTTAGGGCATGAATGAAGAATTCTCTATTTTAATTTCTCCTTTATTGCTTTATTATCCTTTCTACTTGTTGGTACCTATCACCAACTTTGTTTATGAATAATAGTAAGCACACTATTTGGCTTTCTTAATGGTCAAAGCCCAAAGTTCATCTTTGATTTTTGATTTTTTTGATTCTTGGGTACTTGGTATCTATTTACAATTCTCATGTAATGAAGCTTCTTTTATTGTTATATCTATAATTTGTTCTATTTCGACCTGGCCCAATGGCTCAAGCCCAGTCCTACCAAATGGCTTTCTCAAGCCCAGCCCATAAGGCGGGCTTGGGCTTTGAATTTTCTAAAAAAGCCCAACCCAGCCCGGTTCATTATTTTCTCTCTCTTAATTAAAGCCCAACCTAACCCAACCCAAGCTCATAAAATTTGAATTGAACTAGCCCGGCCCAGCCCATTGACGACCTCTAATATTGTCTATCTATCAATGGTTTTATAAAAATCACTTATTTCATAAGTAATATCTACATCTACCTGTAAAACAAAAGCAAATAATACCATAATGACTAAACATAATAACATAGCACGAGTATCTATAAGCAACAACTAGAAAGCATTTTTATTTGTAAGAACTATGGAAAATAACGGACATCGTTTGTCTTCTTTGGAAGAAAATATTCTTCACCGTGCAAAACACAAAGAAATTCTTTTGTACACATAATAAACTGTGATTGGTAAAAACTAGAAATTTGTACTTCCAACATAATAGACAAGTATTTTCTGTAAACAATTATATCTCATTTGGTGTTGTAATGACTCAAATGGTTGGTTTCAATTTGGAAACTACTAGCTCGGAATTAAGTTCATATCAGAAGAAAATACATAAATAACATTGATTATCAAAACAATCTCTTCTTTCATCTCTTGCTAAATGTGTGTGTTTTCTTGAGAAGATGAGTCATGAGCCACAAACGTGTTGTGTCAGTGCATAAGTAATTCTAATTTTCGAATTAAATTCTTCAGTCAAACTAAACGAAACCGATTTGGATTTTTTCAAACTTACATTTTTCACCCGTCTCTATCTTGGCTAATGAGTGGAGGAAGGAAGAAGAGAAATTTTTTACTTTTATAAAACTTGATACTGAAATTTTAATTTTTCAATCCTCTCATACTACTTGACTGCATCCATATGCTTCGCAAATCATCTATTTTTTAAGTTTATATTTAGAGATTCCATTCAAAAAAAATTTAACGATCCAAACCATCTATTTTTCACATATTCATTCAGAGATTATCCTTGCAAAAAATCATGCAAATTGAAAATCATACTATTTTATATTCCAAGGACTTGTTTTACTTTTATGATGACCAAATATCACTTGTAGGGTCCACTCCATATTGTATTTCACTAACCCAAACAATCTATTTTTGTAGACATCCATTCAAAACTATGATGTCTCATGTTTGTATTCAAAGATCCAATTCAAAATTATGAAGTTTCAAAAGGTTTGGCTTGGGGTTAAACGGGCTGGCTTTTTTTATAAAAAAAATTAAAAAAAATTCTAAGTCTTTTAAATGTTTTTGTTACACATTTTTTTGTCAAAAGTGATGGATTTAGTCTTCCCTTAAACAATAGTATGAATTACAACATAACTTAAGAAAACAAAAATATAATAGCCAAACTCTTTTACTAAACCTAGACCAATAGCCAATATATTTTTAAAATATTAAGACCAAACTTTACTTTTCGTCCATCATATTGTTAAATTGTTACAGTGGTACTTTAATTTTGCCTTTACTTTCAGAAATCGTCATTTCCATCATCTCAATCAATTTTTTCGTTAAAAATGATGACATGGCAATGACAAGTCCTACTTAGCATGGGCAAAAATGTCTTTTCACATAAAATTTAAAAAATAAATCAAATCTCTCTCTCTCTCTCTCTCTCTCCAACCCCGATTCCCCCACCAATTTCTTCCCCCCTCATCACACCGCCAATTTTGTGTGCTCTAGTCTATAGCTTGTCGTGCTTTGGTTGCATATGGCGGGCTGTGGTTGGCAAAATTGACATATATAAGCAAAAGAAAAAGATACCTATGCTTCTTTGTCTTAATCAAATCTGGGGTGAAGGATGAGGGCTAAGGTTCTGGGTTCATGGGTGCTGGGGTTGTGGGCTAGGGTCTGGGTTCTGGGTTTGTAGGTGTTGAGGTTGGGGGAAGAAAAGATCGTGGGGAGAGAGAGAGAGAGAGAGAGAGAGAGAGAGAGAGAGAGAGAGAGAGAATTATGAATTTCCCAAATTGCCCTTAATTTTGACAGAAAATTTAATTAAGTTGATGAAAAGACCAATGATACAACATGAGATCTAATTGAAACACTACCGTAACAATTTAACAATGTGAGGGATGAAAAGTAAAGTTTGGTCTTAGTCGAGGGACCATTGTTACAATTTTGCCTATTTTTTATTATTATATTTTTCTTATTAATTTATATTTATTTTCTTTTTGTTCGATTTATTTATTATTTATTTTACTTGAAATTACAAGTTTACCCTTATAACTAACAAAATATTAGATGAAATTCACAAAATTTAACAGTAATGACTAAATTGAACATTTTGATTGAGGGTAAATTACAATTAACCCCCCAACCTATAGGGTCATTTACGAGTCCATACTCGATTTTGGGGACATTTATGAGTACATACTCAACGTTGCGGAAAACCTACAATTTGCCCCCTCCGTTAGCCAAATCGTTAGTGAATTTGTTAAATACTGACGTGACGAATGTGGGTTCTATTTTTTTAATGAGGTGGACTTACATGTGGACAAATAAATACTAAAAAAATTCTATATTATTTAAAAATAATTATAAACGAGTAAATAATATTATTCAATTAAATTAAAAATTAAAAATCAAAATAAAACAATTTCTCTATCCTCATCAACTGCCTCTTCCTCTTGCTTCCCTCGGAGACCTTACGATCCCCATCTTTGTTCCTCGGCCTCCCAATTAAGGATTGATCGTCGCTTGGGTTGGGGGTTTTCAATTTTCCGAATTGATCGTCGTCGACCTCAACCATGGTTGTCACCAGAATATGTGATTTCAACTTCCGAAGGGACCAAGTTGTAGTCATCAAAAAAAGCAGACTTCGTTTTGGGGCTTATGAGAAACCATGGATTCTCCCAAACCCAGATCTCATGAGATCAAGTTGTGTATGGTGGCTCTGGCGGCGGCGAAATGTCTGCGGCTCAGAAGCTCTTATTTACTTCAACAAGGAGCTTATCGGTTTCGTTTCAAGGCGAGTCGTATTCGCTTCAGGTGAGCAAAGTGAAGCCGACGCCGTCTCCGAGTACAAGGAAAGGCACGCCGGAGAAGAGGAAGGTGACGATGCCGTTTCGAGCAAATAAGAGTGAGAATTCGAAGTCGATAGAGCAGCAACGATGACCTACGTCCATTTTGGGGCTTCTGAGAAACCATGGATTCTCTCAAACCTAGATCTCAAAGTTTTGCAAAACTCGCCCAGAAAGTAACGGGTTTTAATGGGTTGCCTTTCTTTTCTTCCTTTCTAGCTTTGTTTGGATGCTGAGAAAGTAGATTTGAGTGTATGTTTTGGGTGAATGAAACAGAACAAATGGTTTTTCTTTAAAATTGTGATGAAATCCAGTCATTTGCACTCTATGATGTGTTTTGTATACTCATTCAAATGCTTCATTTTGGATATGGGTAGTGGAATTCGACTGAGCTGAACTTCGGGTTTCATCTTTTTGGAAGAATCAAAGAAGTTCTCAGTGTTAGATTCACGAAATTTGGTTTGCACAATAACGAAACAGAGGGATTATAAGCAATTGGGCAAGATGATGGCTGCGACGGAGAGGGGTGGTGGGGTAGAGACGGAGAGGGGCTGGGAAGGGGTGGGCAAGGTGGTCGGGGTGGTTGGTTGGGTTGGAGAAGAGAGATGAGATTTTTTTATTTTTATTTTCATTTTTAATGATTTTAATATTATTTAAAAATTATTTTGTATGTGTATATAATTTTTTATTATTTATTTGTCCACCTATAAGTCCACGTCAATTAAAAAATGGGTCCCATAAATGTCACATAGGTAAATAACGGATTTTCTAACGATCTTGCTAACAGATGGGACAAATTGTAGATTTTCCGCGACTTTGAGTATATACTCATAAATGTCCCCAAAATCAGGTATGGACTCGTAAATGATCCTATAAGTTGGGGGATTTACTGTAGTTTACTCTTTAATTAATTCAAGTGTTAAATTGACTGACTTTTTAATTCGAGAGGTTAAATTCGATTGGAGTCCTAATTTAGGGGGTGTTTGGCAATCTACTCTAAAATATCTCAAACAATAATATTGAATATTCCAAATTACCTATTGTATCTCCCACATCAGCCAAGAAAATATAAAGATTTCCCAAGATACTTTGTACAAATAAAAATAAAAATATATATGAGGCGTAGTATAGGATCTGAAAAGGTTTAAAATTGCAGGGCATAATAGAGCGAAAGAGAGCCATAGAGAGAAAGATGTCTTCCGGTGCTCGGGAGAGAGAGAAGGTGTTTGTGGAGCGCTGTAAGGGCGCAAATGGCCTTGACAAGGTCGTTCTCAGAGAGGTTCGAGGCTCTTCCGCTGAGGTACCAACCCTTCTCTTTCTCCGATCTTTTTCATTTCCTTCTCAACATTTTTGTTAATAATGTTCATTTCCCTAAACATCAGTTTCATTGAGTTCTTTCATTGTTGATTAATTCATTATCATTTCTATATAGAATACTTTTGCATTCTGTTTTTGTTAGAAACTTAAAATGGCACAGAATCTTGAAACCAAATTGTGATAGATACATGCGCTGTCCTCGAATTTTCAATTTTAATTCATATACTATGTAAAATTCTACTTGATTTAATTATTTATATATTTTTACTTTTTGGATGTCCTTAGATATAGGATGAGCTTTGTATACAAGTATGGAATTGCAATTTGTCTAGTTCAACAATAACAGATAGAATCGTTGCTTACTGAAATTTTTTATTGCTTGAATCCTGTCATTGAAAGGAAGAAATAGAAAACAAAAAAATATATCAATGCAATTTCAACCCAGGTAATCTTTGATTATCTTCAGCTTTTTTCTTGCTTTTGTCGGTGTACAACATTATCGACATACCTTTTCCTTCGGTGGAGCTTCAATTTCTTGAATATCTTATCAGTTCCGAAAGGTAATTGTTGTTTAGAGGGGCAGGCAGTTGCTCTAATCGTCTTGTTCCACATATTTGGGCTTTCAGAGTGTATAGTGGATTTGATTCCAGTCCATTTGTGATGCTAAGTACATCTTAGTATTGGCTGTGTGCTACTTTGAGTGTGCGACCATTTTACAAAAGTTTAGTTGGATGACATTCCTCCCCCGATGTTCTTTGTTTGGAAGAGTGGTGGGTCAAATGAGTCAGAATACTGCTTCTGGGTTCAATTTTTAGTGTCCTGAATGGACAAAGAGATTTGAAGCATGTGTCCTCTGTAAGGGAGAGATTCAATTTATGGTGATTAAATATGCTATTATTTGTCGGTAATGGGTTATGGGATTTGGTCGAATGTCGCATTAGCTGTGCTGCAGTGGGTATACGAATACATGTGATCTATTCAATAGTAAGAGTGTGGATTGTCAATTACTGTTATTCTATTTTATTATATTTCATAACTCTCATAGTTATAAACATATGTAAATAAGTTCATGTGCCTTTTACCTATGTGAACTCTTAAAACCTTGGCTACTCTTTATTTTAACTTCGCTACAGAATATGAAAATGTTCTGGCTTTTGCACTTTGTATACGTTCCCATGCTAAACGCTAATCTGTTTCCTGTTATATGTCATAGATCTCATAGTACAAAAAGTTCTTTGAAAGTTTGTGTGCCATTAACCTATGTTAACTCTACAACCTTATGGTAGAGAATGCCATTGGTATTTTAAGTTTACTGCAGAATATGGAACTTTTCTGGACTACTATGCTTCATGTTGTGTGTTTGGATGCTACTCGCGAGTGTGCGAGCATGTGTAGTGTTTAGTATTGATTTGCTAAAGCATTTGAGTACATTCCACATAGTACCAATAATCTCTTCTTTGACAAAGTTTCTGTGTGTAATATTTCATTCCCTTCTTTAAAAGAAAATCTATGGTCTTAGATTGATGTGGTTGTCAACTTGTTGACTGTTCCTTATTCAATCTCATGAATTCTGCCTGTATGGCGTTAACTTGAGTGTTCCTCTATATTTCGTGCATGAGTCCTCAAGTTTGACATCTAAGGCTAATTCTTAGATTACTAATGAATATTTTTTC
The DNA here is from genome assembly GCF_000346465.2 of Prunus persica. Classification (NCBI taxonomy): domain Eukaryota; kingdom Viridiplantae; phylum Streptophyta; class Magnoliopsida; order Rosales; family Rosaceae; genus Prunus; species Prunus persica. The sequence goes on from NC_034011.1 coordinate 8,482,637, forward strand.
TACTTTTGAAAACAGGTGTATTTGTATGGTGGTCAAGTTACATCATGGAAAAATGAATATGGCGAAGAGTTGCTTTTTGTTAGTAGCAAGGTATCACATTTTGGTAGAGATGTTGCACGGAAGTTGTTTATCCTTACATAACTGATAACTTTTCTTGAAGTTACTTCTAGTTATTCATATGCTATTGATTGGTTTTCAGTCACATGAGGGACTAGGAAAACAAAACGTGCATGTTAGATATCATTCGCACAAGCGCAACTTACATTTCAGCTGTTACTTATTGTGAGAAAACTATTTACATGAGATAAGTATGTTGTCACGGATGTTATTAAACAGTTAAGTCATTGTGCAGAATGCAACCCATTTTCATGCAAAACACCCAATAAACCTCTTGGAGCGCTTGATGCCATAGTTATAGCGTGAACCTGATAACCCACTTTTAAGAAGTGCTCTTTCAGCCTTTTTGTGGAACGCAAACTTGATGTAGCTTGAACCTGTCATTCTATTGATGATTTCAAACTTTTTTCTTTATTATGTCCCAAATGAATTTAGAAAAATTTTAAATGTGGACAGCAAATTAAAATTATATGTGGAATCTTGCTTAGTAGCCCTGTTGCATTCGTAGCTTCGTGGCTGGCTTTAAAGCTTAGAGAGGACATAGAACTAAAAGGAACAAACTCAGGTGATGGATATTGGGAGAATGATTTTTGAGGAACATATGGATGAGATGAGATAATCTGATCTTTGTTAGGCCTAAAGATTGTTTTCAGTATGTGTTCCCCCCTCCTTTTCTAAAATGTATGCATGTTTATTGCAGGCTACTTTTAAGTCTCCTAAGGCTATCCGTGGAGGAATTCCAATCTGCTTTCCGCAAGTAGGAGTTTCTCATCTTTTATCTTCTGTTTTATTTGCTTTGGTTAGTATTACTTTTTTTTTTTCTTTAAATAATAATTAGTTGGCACATGCAGTTTGGAAGTCATGGTTCTCTTGAACAACATGGATTTGCAAGGAATAGGTTTTGGAGTATTGATCATGATCCCCCTCCATTTCCAACAAATAGCGGCAACAAGGCTTTTATTGATTTAATCCTTAAACCCTCTGAAGAGGATTCAAAGATCTGGTCGCACAGGTAGTGGACTTAAATTTGATAATTACATGTTTAATTCAGCTAAGGTAGCATGTAATTGCTTCCATGGTGGCTGGAACAGGAAAATTCCAGATCTGTGCTTCTGTTTATGCGCACATACATGCAGAGACATATCATAGAATGTCATATGTGATTATAGTGTTATAATTTTGCACAATCAGTTAAGTAGAATGCAATTCTATGCTCTGCGAAGTGTTAGATTTCAAATATGTCAGTTCTTATTCATTTTTGTTTTTGTTTTTGCTTTAATGTATGTTTGTTGCAATCCCATGGATCTCTGTTTGCTCGGTCAAGTAATGATGTAATAGCAATCATTTGCAGATATGAATTTCGCCTTAGGGTTACTCTGGGACCAGGAGGGGATTTGATGTTGACTTCCCGCATCCGAAATACAAACACTGATGGAAAGTCGTTTACGTTCACATTCGCTTATAACACCTATCTTTTCGTAACTGATATCAGGTTTAGTGATGCGATTTCTTGCTATTGTTTTGAATTCTTTATAATCAAATTCATGTTTCCTGGGCAGCTGTATTTGACTGGCAAGCATCATAAACATATGCTATTATTGCGCCCTTGATGTTATTTGACCAGTACTAGTTCAGCCATATATTTATTAAAAACACCAGGTTATAATTCCTTTCAGAATCGGGTTGTGAAAATGGGAATGTTAATATGATATTCTAGGGTAGCATTCGTCAGATTTTGTTTAGTTCTGATCTGCATTGTATGCCATTTCTAGCACTATAAGAAATATTCGAGTAGACAATTAAACTAAATAAATTATCTTTTAATATTTTTTTGGAAGGGGCAATAACACATCCCACATTCTAGCTGTGATATTTAAATGCGAGCAGAAGTTTTAGTTAAATACATAATGGAGATGCCTGTATGTGCATCTGCATAATCCATTGCTGGAAAGTGTTCCTTTTGTGTGGTTTGCACATTAACTGTCATGTTGCCTTTGTTTAGTGAAGTGCGAGTGGAAGGACTAGAGACACTGGATTATCTGGACAACTTGAAGGGTAGAGAGCGATTTACTGAGCAAGGGGATGCGATAACATTCGAGTCAGAAGTTAGTGTTTGTCCTTATCCAGATGCGTTGTATTTTTGACACTGTTGTTTTGGTTCTTATATATATGTTTATTTGTTAGTAAATGATACTTTCATTGTCAAGGTGGACAAAATTTATCTGAGTACGCCTACAAAAATTGCTATTCTGGACCATGAGAGGAAGAGAACATTTGTGTTGCGGAAGGACGGACTTCCAGATGCTGGTGAGTTTTTGTTCATTCATTTTTCTTTGCTAGAAAACTATATTATGTTGAGAAACTTATCAAAGAAAATAAAGGCTGTATTTTGATGAAGGTGTATAGAGTTTAGACAAGCTGTTATGATAATTGTAAACATTCAAAGAATTAACAAAGAACCAATCTGTCTTTTATTATTTTGTTAAGTGAATGCTACCGTTTATTTAACTATGGCTAGATACCAAGTCAATTGAGCGAACATAAAAGGTTCTGCATGTTTCGCGTAAGTGCTTATGGTATACAAAACAAAACTTGGCTTTAGTGTTTATCAGATGGTCCTTTTGCATTGCAGTGGTCTGGAATCCGTGGGATAAGAAAGCAAAGGCAATTTCTGATTTTGGGGATGATGAGTACAAGCATATGCTCTGTGTTGAGGCCGCTTGTGTGGAGAAGCCTATTACTTTGAAACCTGGTGAAGAATGGAGGGGGAGGCAGGAACTGTCTGCTGTCCCTTCCAGTTACTGCAGCGGACAGCTTGACCCACGTAAGGTAATGCAAGGCGGTTAAGTGATCAGCCATTTTGATGCGTCTCTTGTACAGGTAGTTTACTACACCTACCCAATGTTTAAGTTTTTTGATACAATAGCAAGTTCTAAATTTATATAACATAATACAATTTCTGCTAGACCACTTTAAGACTTGTTCTATAGTTGACCTAATTTGGAAATTATAAATGCATATGCTTTGAAAAGCGGGATTAGGTCATCTTTAATTTGAGGGTTGTTTCTAAAATGGTTGTAGATTGTTATTCTTGCTCAATCTGCAGTTGAGGTATATAAAGTAGGCATTTTAGAAACCCCTCGCCGCCCCCAATGGTCATGCCCTATGCCTATACCATAAAAGGCTATTGGTTTTATTTATTTTTTCTTATGAGTTGGATTTCAGCTTCTTTTCTTTTTTCTTTCTTTTTTTTATTAATAAAATAAAAAATAAAAAATAATTTTAAAAAAATGAAAAAAACAAAAAATAAAAAAACTCTTTCCTCAATAGTTGTCTATATGAAATTTTTTAATTTTGCCTGCAAGCTTCTTAATTTGCTTGTATTTTTTTTTTTTTTTTCCCTTCTGTTTCCGTTTGTGATGAAGTGGTGATGATGACTATAATGAATGCATTGCAGGCACACTATGCATTCTAGATTTGGCAGGCTTTTTGTTGGATGACAGATTCAGTAAGCAGAATTGTCTATAATTATTTCATTGGACATTTGATTAACGAAAGACGACAGAAGAAGGCAGTTAAAGAAAAGTTAGTTAATATTTTGTACATCTATAGGGACTTAATACCGAAGAAATGAAAAGAAGAAAACTGAAGGCCTTTTGGTACCCCCTTCGTTTTCTGGCCCCATTTAATCTTCCCTCTCTTAAACTGTTCTCAGATACAATTGTATTCTTTCCTGTTAATGAGTATTCTTTGCCCTCGTCTAAGGATGACTCTTGTTATTCTCTGGCTTATCTTTGGAACGTAATGTTACCAAGCACCCGATGGATGGGGTCGTTTCCAAGATTTTAACACCAAGATTTAGTTTGTTTTGTAAGTAATATTTCTGCAGTGTAGTTCTTTTTTGTTTCTTGAAAGGAAAATTTCGTTTTTGTTACAATATCCACCGTGTTATAAAAATAAAGTAATCAGAGTATGAAAAGTATCACTGAATATTAGGAGTAGAATTATATATGCTCTTCTAGTATCTACACTGACAGAATTTTCGCAGATAGAACTCACTAACACACAGGCTTCGCTCTCCCTTCTTTCCTCTCACTCTTCCTTTCTTCTCTTCCTTTCTTTCCTCTCGTCTCCGTTGGTGTGTTTTGCTAAGCAATGGGAAGCCTATTTATAGGCAAATTGGATGGCTTCCAATATCATCATTAAGCTTTTTGAATATTATTTCCTTCTCTTTCTTTATGTGGGTTCCACCACTTTCTTTACAACACACCAAAATCCCAATTCAGTACACCCCTCATATGTAGTAATGGTGCTCGTCTTTTACTCTACTTGAATTTTAGGTAACACATTTTATAGCATGTGTAGTTATGTTGGATGTTTGTTTCATCTATACTAGCCTTCCGCACGCGCTTTCGCGTCTGCGAGAGGCTGTTTTTTAAAAAAATTTAAATTTATTTTAAAATTAAAAAAAGATAATGGGTAATTGTGTTACATAAAAATAGGATTTATTATCTGATTTTTAAATTTTTTAAATATGAAAAAGTGTAAATTTATTATATTATCCTCATTTAATTAATAATTTTAATTCTTAATACTTGAATTAACTAAGTGTATTTTTTGGTATTTTGAATGTTTTACCATTCTCTACCTTTTACTTTATATATATATATATATGCATTAAATATCCACACGGTGAGTGACCACAATCTCTTGGACTCCTGTGGTCCAAGAGATCGGGACTGTATATATATATATATATATATATTAACTTACCTACCAAGTTTAACTTATTTATATATATAGATTAACTTACCTACCAAGTTTAACTTATTTACATATTAGTAAGGATACGTAATTTAATATATCTCCATTTACTTTTGTTTTCATCATTTTTATTTCATGGATTGTATCCTATTAATAAGATAAGTTAGCAGCATAACACGTTCTTCATTTTTTTCACTTCTTGGAAAAATGATTTTCTTAAATGCGTTTTTACCACATACACACGTCGAAGAAAATGGGTAGATTGTTTTTGACGATTTTTTTCTTTTTTTTGGTTGCAAATGTAGTAAGAGTAGCATTATTCTAATTTCAAACCTCATTACACATGGTGCAAGTCAAACTCAGTTAAGAAATTCAGAACCACCAGCTTATATTATTTATATTTACAAATGATAGTATAGGGAAAAATGAGCTCTCTATATATATGGAGGCTCTTTCAAATTATCTGGCTTTTCTTTTTCTGATTTTCATGGAAAAACATTATTTATATTTACAAATGATCACTTGGGTAATCTCTGATAGTACTAATTTACACACAATAGAGGTAAAAATAGATACACAATTTCACCTTATATGACTGTGGTTTTGACACCTGCAACAGCTTGTGTACCATATGCCAATGTAAGTCTTGGAGCAATTTGACAGTAAAAATATGATGCCAAATGTCATGTTTTTTTTTTTTTTTTCGGGGCAGCAGCAACACATTATTAATTGTCACTATTTTTGTAGTATCTGACTGTTTAATTTCATGCATGATTTGAAGAGAGTGGTGAGGGTTTACTATTGTTGCTAGAAAATTCAAAAACTCTCCAGAAGGGTCTTTGTTTGCGTTTGGAATGGTGACTTGTCAGCTCAGTGTCTCTGCTCAGCATCTGCCACATCACCTGCACATCTTGATATCCACAGGTTTGTACATCGTCATGAAGCTTCAAAAGTCCAGCACCTGCTCCAAAACAAGACTTGTAAGTGACATGAGATGAGATTCTAAACCAAATACAAGTATCCAAAGAAAAGTGTCCCTTCTTAGCCAAAGAGTTAGCAACCACAGATTAGTTTCTTGATAAGTATTCTAAATCGTTCGTGTTTTGATATGTACATTTTAAGAACTTTGGTGTAAGAGTAGCGGGTTCACTGTTTTAACTAACTGATCTAACCCACATCGACTGTTATTAAAAAAAAATTAGAATAAATTCTAGAAAACCAACTTAATTGAACCCATGTTAGCCATTAATTTATTGACCATAACCAAAGAAATAATGTGACACTTATCATGATGATGTCCCAGGTAGTTGGGATATCATGTGATATATCTGAATACAAGATGCTTCCAAGTGGCAAAGATGTTAGTGGTTCAAACAACATCATCAACCGTCGACAATGATATTTTTATGGTGTGGGAAATTTCATGCTCAAGATAGTGATTAGAATAATATGTTGAGGTTGTTGTCAGGCCACCATTTTAGTGATCTGGTCGACATCAAGTTGCATCAATAAAGATGTTGATCCTATCTCTTAAACCCTTCAGCTTTCGACCCAAAAACAAAACAGAAGATTGGTGACTACTTTTACGAGATGTAAAATAGAAATTGGATGGTCCCTAAAGTAGATTCATCAATTTTTTATTTTTTATTTTATTTTTATATAAGAGAGAGATATTGAAGAAGAGAGAAATCGAATCTAAAATCTCAAGTGCACAGCTAAATAATCTTAATCACTTTTGCTACAAACCTCTTGTCCATCAATTTGAATGGCAGGAGTTAATCACTAATTAGAAAATTCCGTACAATCACAGACACTTTGGCCTGCCTTAATTTACTCTAGTGGATAGCGCACCAGCAATGGGATCTTTCAATAATCTATGTGCCAATCTTCTTTTTCTTTTGGGCCTATTTGCAAGAAATTACAAAAAGAACAAACAAAACAAAACAAAACTCTTTTTATAACTATTTGAAAGGTTTGGTTGAATTCATCATTGGTTGTTGTGGTAGTGGTGGTGGAAAGAAACTCCCCACATGATGGAATCAAAGCTTGTTTTCTCAAATGGCAAAGTATATTAAACTTGGATAAATTATCAGTTATTTTTAAATTTATAATAGTAAATCTACAGAAATACTATAACCATGGCTCATAATTAGGCAAAAAAAGAAATGCACGAAAAAGTCTCCTATATATCTACGTGTGTAAGGTGTCGACAACCGTCGATTAATGTAAATTTTATAATTTTTTATATTAATTGCATATCAATCAACAATTCAAAGTCGTTTAGATAACGATGAATTTGCATCTACAATAATTCAATGAATCCTGCGCCTAGCAAACAAATGACGCCAACTTCAACTTGTAGGCATTCACTAGAGAATTGTGGAGGTTTGGTAAGAAACAACTTGCTGAGTGGGGAGGCCAGCGAGATGTAAGCTCAAATGAAAAAGCAGCACATCACAAGAAAATACTATTGTTTTTTTTTTTTGGGCAAAATGAATTAGAAGTAATCTCCAATTACCAGCACCACTTGATTAATTATTTTTCTATGAGCCCCCTTAATTAATTATTAAAAATTAGAGGGAAAAAAATAAAAGCCACACTCGTACTTTTTTTTTAGGTATGACTCATGAGTCTTCTTTAATCTTGTAAGACTTTTCTCATGCAGAGTCATCAATCGGCAGTTGGGATTAGATTTTTTTAAACGAAACCGATCGTTGAATTTGACATTTTTTATTTTTGGTTACAGACAAATTCAATTACTCAAGCACCGACAATATTTATTAAATATACAAGTTTAGATAAATTTGACCTTGTGGTAAAATAAAAAGAGATGCAAATTGTTAAAAAATAATTCGGTTGCTTGTAAGGGTAAACTAATATATGTTAAAAAAATGTACAAAGAAAACAAGGAGGGAAAAGATTTATTAGTTCAAGTCGGATCAAAGAAAACGACTTTAGTTTTTAATGAGGGAAATCAAAGGTTGAAATATGAAAACTGTTATGTGGCTAATGATGTACAAGTGTTGTTAAAATAATTCTAAATATGACAGAAGGGACCACAACTCCAGAAGTAGGGGATGAGATGTGGTGGCCAGAGATCGGGGGGAGAGAGAGAGAGAGAGAGAGAGAGAGAGGTGGGATCTAGCCTATTAAAAAAAATAAAAATAAAAACATTTAATGATGTAGCAAAATTTTTATAAAAAAATGCAGCACTGAATCACTGATGGATCAACGTTGGAGAAGTTGTTCAATCACAAAGAAAGGAAGACTTATTGATAGGGAGAAATGAAACTAAAACTTTGCTTCTTAATGAAAACAAATAGAGATTAAATTCTTATTCATCCCAATTATGTTGTATATATTTTCTCTGAACTTCCGGAAGTTATTATCGAGAAGATGGCATGGCATGTATAAAAGAAATAACAAAATAAATAAAAACGGAGATATTATATATATGGAGCAGAAGAAAAACAAAAAATTGTGAACTGACCATTTTTGCGAGCTTTAATGCGAGCAGAGACAGTGAGCCAGACGCGGCGGACAGGGAAGATCATCTTGTGCCAAAAATCCATCAACCTTTCTTTGATAACTTTCACCTTCTTTCTGCCTTTGATTTTTTTCTTGTTATACCCCCCACCTCCACTACTCACTCTAATCGCTATGCTCCTTTGCCCTGCCAGACCTGCACCCTTCTCTCTTTCACACATACACTCTGATGATCTCTCTCCCTCTCTCACTTGCTACATATACCCACGTAATTTCTTGCAGATGGAGAAATGATTTTAGAGAGAGAGAGAGAGAGGGAGCTCTGGAAGAAAATCACAGTGGAGAGCTGCCTGCCCACCGGTTTGTCTGTTATAAGCTTCTAATAAGTGCCACCGACACTTGCTCTCTCTCTCTCTCTCTCTCTCTCTCTGTGTTTATTATATTCTTTATTTGCAAAACCCTACTTTATAAGACTTTTTTTAAAAATATGTATGGATGTATATGTATGGATGGACACATCTAATCTGGTCTTACTGTTTGTTCAGTTTTCTTCTCGACGTACGCCTTCTTAAATTATGTGAAAGTTGAAAATGACCTTATCCAATTGTATTGGGTAATTAAAAAAAAGAAGAAGAGGGAACTAAGAAAAAGACATGCATTACCTCTCTCTCGATCTCTTCTTTGTATGAAAGGGTATTAAGATTTTTACTTGCCAGGAAACAGTTTTAATTATAATGTTCTGGCCATGGGGGAAGATTGAAACTAGAGAGTCCTAAAAATTTTAATTTTGGTTGGAGAGAAAAGAGAGAAACTTCATGTAATGGTTGCTTGCATAACGATTCTTGTTTGTATAATTAATAATTGTAATTATACCATAATTAGAATCACAATCGCTTTTTTTTTTTTTTTTTTAAAGAAATTCTGTGATTGCATTTATGATTCAGCCAAAAAAAATCGCTCGTTAGCCACAAATACAAACGAACCACAAAAGGCCAATCGAAACTGCTTTGAGTGCTCATGGTAATTCACTCTTGTTTAGTGGCTGCAGAGAAGAAAGGGTTTCATGGCAATAATTGTAGCCACTAGACTAACTCAAAATGATGGATAATATGTGGATTCAATTAACAATTAAGCTCTATAAACTACTACTAAACTAAACCCAAGATTATTTTTTATCTAAAAAAAACCCTAAACGTTAATTACCAATATTCTTATATTTAATTGCCAATTATTAATGGCCATAACCGTGGGTGGGAGCAGCAGCCGAGAAAGGCAAAGCCAATTGTTTGGCCTCCCTCTTTTTCTTATTGATTACATCCAAGAAGGATGCTAGGGGCCAACCAGTGGTGGCAGTTTATAGTAATTTTATGCACTAGTCAAGTTGTATACGTGAGAGTAAACTTGTAAAAATATATTATAAAACCTGGGTGTGAGGAAATGGAGGTGGCAATAGCATAGCATATATCATTTCATTCTACAAATTAAATAAAAGTTTATTACATAATGATTCTTTAATTTCTGTATTTGGGTGTTGGTTATACAAAAACTCCATGGTTTTTTTTTTTGGCCAATAGTTAGGGAGGGGGAAGGGGTGCAAAATCACACCTATTTTATAATGTCAGGTCTCGAACTCGAATCCAAGATCAACTGGATGGAGATAAAATTCCTTATCACTACACTAGTGAGTTACCGGCTACTCCATATGCTTTTATTAATACTAGAATCGTTGTAACATAATAACACTTCCTTGAGAATGTTTTAAATTCAAATGAACTTCAATTAAGAAAAAGAAATCTTCTCTACCACACGAAAGTGTTATGAGGAATCAAAGCTAGAGTTGATCACCGATTATAAAAAAGACATTCCGCATTTATCTCAAATCAAATACTAGACTTTGAGTGCAAGAATCACACTCTTAACTACATACATATAACCTGTGTGTTTGTTACTTCTCTAGATAATGCCTAGATTGTTAGGTACACATGTTTTGTAAAGTTCTAATCCTTTAGTTTTAGAATCCATGCTAGTACCAAGTTGAATGGCTGACCAAAAGAAAACATCGTTGAATGGGAATATAACACGTGTTACAATTCTACCATCTTCTTGGACTTTCTGTGTTTAAGCTTTTTGTAAGTTTCATCATTTCTGTTTTGTCGGGGTCTATATGTGGTTTTTTTTTCTTCTTCTTGTGAACAGAAAGTCCAATAAAATCCGCGGAGAGGGCGGTTTGATTGTTTGAATTTATATGAACAACTTTTTGCCTAATTTTTTTTTTTGTAAATTAGCAGTATTAAAATTCAATGAGAAATTCTGAATTCCAATAGAGTTCTTTGACTTTGTTAAGCTTTCTGTAACTTCAATGGTGTCGGCAAGCTCACTTCTCCACGTGTTCAATATTGTATGGTGCAAAAACGTTTGGTTATTAAGCGTGCTCAAGCATTTTGAGAATACCAATGATAATATAACACGTCACCATCCTAATATGACCGTTATATCATTACGCAGTGTTACCGAGTAGTTGGTTTGTCATACTGATTTGTTGATATGTCATACATTTAGGGTATATTATTAAATATTAATATATAAATACACATAATATAATATAGAATCTGATTTCTCCACTTTCTTTTTTCTCCACTTAATGTCTGTTTGGCATTACTTATTTAAGGTGATAAGTGATTTTTAAAAAAATTAAAGGAAAGCAGCTAATAAGGTGCTTTCATTTTCTGATTATGCATGAATCAATTTCGAAAAGGCGCTGGGATTGATGATAATGCAGAAATCATTTTCTGATTATGCGAGAATCAGTACCTACAACACTTTTGACAAAAATTTTACCAAATACCAAACTATTTTCTCTCACAGTTGATTTCTCTCATAGCAAATCTGACAGCGATTATTTTCATAACACAATAATGCCAAACGTTACACTCCCTTTTGCTTTTCTTTCTCTTTCCTGTTCTATTCTTACCATACATTAATTTCTTTTTTACTTCACTTTATATTATTTCTTTTTCTTTACACTTAATTTTCCAACGTACACTCCATTTTCAGTATTTAAAGGAAAAAAAATACTCAAATTTCTTACTCAATTAAAGGAAAAAAAATACTAAAAATAGAGTGCAAGGTGGAAAAATTAAGTGTAAAGAAAAAGAACTAATATAAAAATAAAGTAAAAAGAAATCAATATAGGGTAGGGGTAGAATAGGAAAAAGAAAGAAAAAAATTGATTAAAAAGTATTAAAAAGCAAAAGAGAGTGTAAGTGGAGAAAAAAAGAGTGGGGAAATCACATCCCTATAATATAAATAGATTAATAAAATCACGTTGGAAGAAGAGCATGAGCAAACTAACTCTATATCATAAAGGAAGTTGAGGACCTTGCCTCGCTGGAGCCAGCCCAAAAACCCGACACAAGAAAATCGGCCTCAACCTTGGCGCTCAAACCTTGAGATACCGTAACTAAACACAAAGTAGCAATGTTTTATCCAATTTTAATGCAATCTAATATAATCTTTTATATTAAGAACAACCCAATCTTGCGTATCAAGCGATATACATATACTAGAATGATATATTCATATACTGTGAATGAGAATCATATATATTCAAACATGACATTGAATAAGAAAAAAAATAATATACGAAAGACCTAGTGACAAGGAATATTGGGACTTTCACTTGTCTAAAATCTAATTCTTCGAGATTATATATATATATGGTGATAAAAATGAAATTAAAAGGAACAGCACCTTTTAAGTTGTAGTATATATTTTTATGTGCAATGTAACTTTAGCTAACTCACACGAAGACAGAATATTTTAGTCCTATATTTTCAAGTTAAAAATATATGAACCAAAGTTTTGGTAAAATCCAATGAAATGCTAGAGATTGAACGAGTACTAATTCCATGTCCCAAAAGAAACATCTCAAGCTTGACCCAAAAATTAGGTGTGATAGACTGTCAATAGGTCGTCAAATGCTAACCCTACTATTACTGGGTAGAAAGATTCCAAGTCGATACTTTTTTTTGATAAAGTCAAGAGAAATTAAACTAAACCAATAGTTAGTTAGGCATCTCCCTATCAGAATTGAATGCTAATAATCTTCGCATCCACAAATAAGGCATTCTTTTATTACATTTTCAATGTATTAAAGAGTTCAATCCAAAACTTTCTCTTTAACTTGAAGACAATGATAAAGCCATTTGTTATGTACTACGAAAGCGACTGATTGTATACAAATAATTGAGGCTTGGCAGATGTTCTTAATGCTTCTCTATCTCACTAGTCACTAGTGTCCCTAAGGAAGACAACAATGATGGAATTTTGAAATTTTAATGAGTGGAGGAAGCTTTGAGAGTGTGGCTCTCCACATCGTCTCGCCACTTAGGTCTTCGTTTTTTGATAATTAATTATTCGGTTGGTCTTTGGGGGAAAAACACTATCATCGGGGATGATTTTACCCATATTCACCGCACAGCTAATAACGTGACAAATCACCTTGCAATATTTGCTTTGAACATTTAGACCTTCCAACTATCATTAATGTGTACTTTTTGAGGATTTGTAGTTCCCTTTAATCACTTTTTAGCTGAGAGAGAGTAAGTTACTTGGTTAGACCGATGATGATCAATCCCTCAAGTATAGAGATGTTCGCACAATCCTCTTCATTTGTACCTATCTGTTTCAAATTGTACTTCTTTCCTCAATTATATCATATCGTCTTTTTTTTTAAAATAATAATAATAATAATAAAAACAAAAGTGTGGAGCCTTGCCTCGTTTTGCAGGACAAGTTTGCAACAACAACCATAACAACAACAATAAAAAGATGAGAATCATGCTACATACTCTGAGAACCACTGATACCGTATGTATTTTGTCTAAACAAAAAGGATGATGAAGCATCTTTCATGTCGTGAATGGTGTTGGAAATTTGAAATTTCGACCCATCATGAAACTTTCCTTATTGGGTTTATTCTGGAATTAAATAATGTCAAAACAAAATTGGGGAGCATATGGAAAAGGAGATAAAGGTCTTTTGTCAAGTATGCGATATTATGTTAGCATCAAAGATAATGAGCTCACAAGTGATGCCTTCCCAACCAATCATATCATTTTTTCTTTATCAAAGGCATCCATGCTTTAACACAAAGCCAATGAGACAAGATAGCACAATTAGTGCTATTGTGCATCTTCTTTTAGCATTTGCAAGCGACTTTACAATGTAAAGCGCCAACCCTTAGACACATAAAATTGGCAATTAAGATAGTCTTTTGCATGGTTTGCAAACAATGCTTGAGTTGGTTAGAATGAATGTGCTCCTCATTCTGCACCTGAGTTCGAATTCCCCTCTCCTAAAAGATGCAATTGCTTTTGTTATATACAAATAACTTTCAGTTGTTTCACGTTTAAGCATTAGATTCCATGAATGCTTTCTTTTATTGATTATATGCGTAAAGAACCTGTGTGTGTGGCCTCCTTTTGCCTTTCAAGACTTTGCCCATTTAGCAAAATAAATAGTGAAGTTAAAAAAAAAAAAATGTTTAAAGCAGGATTTGAAAATTTATTAATCAAAGTAGAGTTGGATAATCATGGAGTTATGCTCTTGCCCTAAGAATTATTCACAAAGTCATGTGAAAAAGGAAAGTGAAAAATAAAGCAAATTCAACGAATGTTCATATTCCAAGTTAAGTTCATCCAGATGAATATTGGATAAAGCATTATCTATATCAACAGCTTAGGGTCCATAAATCATCTATCTCAGACGCAAATTGCTTTGTCCACAGAATTGTTGATGGTTGACCTTCGAAGCACATATTCTGTCTAAGATTTAGTGAGAGAAAAGTGGAGGTTCTTGTATGTTGTAAGATTGCTCTTTAATATATGTCATGTATGTGTTATATATGCACCCAAAACTTCTGAAGAGAGATCCCTCTCCCTTTTAGAAAAGAAAGAACCACATTGTCGGAACTTGAATGCATCTGGTGAAGGTCGGAACTAGAATTTTATGTTTGGAGAGATAAATTATAAAGAACAAGCTTTAATTGGATTGATTTTTACAGAAATTAACAAATTTCACGTACCACATATATATATATATATGTTTGGAGGCCCCACTAATTTCAATATGATAGTTCTGCCGCACGGTTAACAAATAAAGAGAATTTCTCAGTAAAAAATTACCTTAAAAATAAATTGAAAACCATTTAATTATTTTCCTGTGACCAAATACATAGACAAAGTGTTTTTCACAAGTGGACCATACCTGAAAAATGAATGGTCGTGAATAACTCCAAAATTCACAACTTAAATTACAAGTTAGAATAAAAATAAATAAAATTAGAAGCTAGAAAAAGAAGGGGTCAATTTGAATTCCACGTGGCATTTGCTAAAGTGCTACAAGACACTACAGGTATGTCATAGCTGAATCATCCGTTGAGCATTAGCTTAGCGGCTGAGTAGCTTGTTCACAGGGCTTGGAAGCCAATTAAGAAGTGATTTCTCAAAATGTGATGGATGATAATATCATAATATAATACAAATTGTTAAATCATTTTCTTTTCAATGAAAAGAAAGAATGTCATAATCATCTGCTGCTATAAATTCTCACCATACTTTGGTGGATATACTTGCACTTCTGATCAAACCAGAAATATAAAAGAAAACAATATTTCATCCAAATACGACGAAAAATATGGTTTTACCATTAGCGATAAACACACGCTCGTCGTTGGATTTGTCTGAAAACAATATAAAAACATCATAATATATATGTGCAAGTGTGTTTTGACAGTTTTGCTTTGTAGAGATTGAAAATGACATTTCCACAAATCCATTTATGCAAATGCAACAGGCCAAGGACATTCCACTCACCCTTGCATAACAGAACAAAATTACAAGGCATAACAATGACATCCCAAGTTCTAGTCATCCATGTTCTTCATGTATTCCTTTGAAAGTTTAGTCTCCATTATCAATTGCTGTTCTTTGAGCAGAGAATGGCCTGATTCAAATAAAGCCTCAATGGTTTGCTGTACAAGGGAAACAGAAAACCACTCAATCGTTTGTTCAGCAGTGATACGGATTTCAGGTTTGAAAAGAAACACTGGTTAAAATTGATGACACTACCTTTGGAGGAGTAAACACAGGAAGGTTGTCATTTTTTCTTCGCTTTAGAAGTTTGTCTCCCAGACTTTGAACACCTCCAATATCTTCAACCCACTAAAAGAAAAGAAGGAAACTAGTTGGACAACAAATGTGCATAACTAATTAAAAAGTTTTACAAGAAATAAGATGACATAAAACTAGAGATGTTAAAAATCAAGCTAACCTAGACTAGTTTTAGCTCATAATGGGAACTATTTGAGCTGCTATCGCTCATTATCGAGTTTATCTGCAGGGTTCCTCTTGAAAACATCATTCTTTTTAGCATTGCCCTTTTAGAATTCTTGTGGAACAGATAACAAAGATTTACATGAAATATCAAATTCTGTTCTCTTTTATTAATTGTGTCAACTTATGGCTTAATATCCATTGGTCTCTCAGATTCTTTGACACTACAGGTTACACCATAATTTATCCTTCTGAATTTTCGTGATTATTTGTTTTGTTGGTTATTCATCAACGAGTTAGGCATGAAGACTTTGAGAAGCTGGAGCATTACTGAATGTAATGCCCAACAGGTAAGGCATCAGGCATGAAAACTAGGAAACAAGTTAGGCATGATCCTACAGATATTATGTCAATACTCAACAGGAACACCGATTACCACTCTGATATTTAACATCCAAATCCCACTGGGTAAAAAACAAATTGTATTTATAGGATTCAAATGTTTAATCACAGAAAGACATGATTGACTTCCCAATCTTTTCACTTGATATAATAATTCGCTAATAAGTTACAGTGGTCGCTCATTTCAAACCAGATTGTCATGTACCTTAGAAATTGACCGGTCATATGTTCGAGACCTCAAAGCTCCATAGAAATCCAGTGCTGCCCAGTCATCGAAAGTAAATAGTAATAACAATAAAAAGAAATAAACTATAATGCAGAAGTCTTCAAATTATAATATGAAAATAACGGTGAACAAAAATCTTCAGATTCAACTCTCACAGCAACCCACCCCCTCCCAACTGCTCGAAAAGAAATTTATCTAAGCCAAGATGCAGGTTGAATGTTCTAGAAAGATGATAGAAATGAAAATTTTAGTACTGTATAAACAAAAGACATCAAGTGGAGAAAAGAAAAAGTTATTTTCTTTAGTATTTGTTTACAGGAACTCAAACACACGCAGTGCCATTTCCTTTGTGCATGTGAGATTGCTTTCCACATATGAATATGATACTTGGGAAGATAATGTTTACTTGGGAAGATAATGTTTTATATTACTATTTTAACCTTTAGTATACTGTTTGTTTTATTTTAACTACATTGCAAGATGTGACAGTGTATGAATTCAGAATATTTAAACTGACTGGTCAGGATCACACACACACACTTGCGGACAATTGAGGACGTTATGATCAACAGCCTATGGTGAATCCAGAACATCTTGAAACTGAGAATCCACGTGTATATGGGTGTGTAAAAGTGCTTCTTGTTTATGCTTCTTTTCTTTTCTTTTTTGAGAAGATGAAAACAAGTGTTTCTTGTCTATTCATTTTCAGATTGGAATTACTATACATGCTGAAAAGAAAATTGAAGGCATTGATTTTGTGAACAGAGAGGATATGAAAGCAGTGGGTTACCTTGATTAGGAAAAGTGTCCACTATACTTACAACTTCATCCCTAGACATGCCATCTTTCTCATACATTCTGTAAACAATGTTAATGATATCCTCGTGGTTAGGCTGCCTGTTTCAGAAACAACATATCAAACAAGGGTGACATGCCTTGGTTCCTTCTAATCAAAAAAGGAAAAGTAAGTATCAAAACATAAACTCCATAAAATTAAATTAAAAAATACACAAACAATTGGTATAGAATAGCATTTGACATACAGCGGAAATTATTAAAGATACGGTGTGGTCAATAAAAGAAGAATGTAATTAACAATAACAATAGTGCAATTCAGTACCAGAACATCAAGAACTATATTTGGTTTACAACTATCTTGAACAACATTGTAATCCACAGTAATCTTGGCTACATAGTCCAAGTTTACAGAAAAAGGCCCAACACATTTAATAGAGAATTCACAAACAGAAAAAGAGGCAAAGACAGCTGTTTCCAATGGAACATGCATGTTTTTCACCATCCTGTGGTGATTATATTATTAATCATGTGGTTCATGCAAACAAGGTTGACGAAGAAATCACTTCTATAGGAAAAGACGTACAAAACATCTATCCAACTAAGGTCACAGACAAGAAGGTAACCGATTTTCTGAGAAAATTGATTGTATTTCCAATAGGAAAGATCCCCATACATACAAATACTTTTTCTTTTCATTCAAACAAAAACTCGCTGATCTGAGGAAAATTTAAATAATAAATTATGCAGGCAATTATTTCCTTCAAGGATGATGAAGGCACAAATCTCCAAGACAATTTCTCCTTTCAAGGTGCAAGTTTGGAGCTTGGAACTGGGTATACTTGAACACTTCAAAAATGAACGTTAGGTTTTTATCCAGTGAAAGAAATAGATGTCAAATTAAACTGGTTTGTTCCTTCAAATCACTAAACATGAGCTCTTAATCCTTCGTCGAAAATCACATACCAGCAAAAAGGCAAATTTATCCTTCGTTGAACAATCACATACCAGTAAAACTTTTCCATCCTTCCATCACGGATTAAGGGAGCATAAATTGTTGACAAATCATTTCCTGTAACAATGATAGGAATTCTGTTTGTAATGTCTGATTCTCGCCAGTCTTGTCCAATACTAACTCTTGTAGGATTATCACATAGATTCATCAATGTTCCAACAACAATTTGATTATTGACAGTCATCTGAGTGTTTCCTACAAAAGAATAAACAATAACACATTTTCACTAAAACTGAAACATGAATAAAACTAAAAGGTCTTCAGTCATTCCTACACACAATGACTAATGTTGGAAAGATATAAAACCATATAAACACATTTTTCCTGAAAAACCAAAATAAAAAAGAAAAAAAAGAGAAAGAAAAGAAAGAACAGAAAAGGTTGGTACTGGCTGATTCATATGCTAAGCCTTTCCTTTTTTCCCTCAGTAAATTATCAAATTTCCAGTCTAAATCATACAGTTCTCACCAAATCTACCTAGGCCAGCATCAATGTCATTGATCATCAAGCAGCTCATCTTGCCCTGAAATAACCAAGAAGAATAATAGAAAGGTATTGTTGGAAAAAAGGGTTGTCCATCATCACTAACATGAATGAAACATCACTAGCATGACCTAAACATATGTAGACTGTAAAACAACTTTTTGGAAGCAACTAATTTGACGTGTTGTCTTCTATGATGGTGTGAGGGAGCACAGCCTTCAATCTTTAGCTGAAGGATCCTCTCTGTCATTTTTCCAACGGATTTGACAGGTGATCTTTAAATACATAACCCTTGAAGCACTGTTCTAGTTTAAATGCAGCTGAGTTTGGCACCGGTGTGAATGTGGGGATAAAATTAGAAGGGCCGTTCATTCATTACTGTAGCACTTCTAAATTTCTCTATATGGTGTATCTTGTCAGCAATTTTCCAGTGTGTCCTTCAATCTAATCCTTTCAGATCATGTCATGAATGGTTCTTCATCCCTAGCATCAAGAGGGTGAAAAAGGAGGAAAATCTGAAACCCCTAAATAAATCCTTCCTAGCTTTCCGACAAGTATTTTCAAATTTTACAATCTCACTCTCAGTTTCCAGTGACTTTGTAGTGTTAAGATAGCCTTAGGCCTCTTGACCCATAGAGAAGAAAGAGATAAGTATGATGGTGTGAGGGAGCACAGCCTTCAATCTTTAGCTGAAGGATCCTCTCTGTCATTTTTCCAACGGATTTGACAGGTGATCTTTAAATACATAACCCTTGAAGCACTGTTCTAGTTTAAATGCAGCTGAGTTTGGCACCGGTGTGAATGTGGGGATAAAATTAGAAGGGCCGTTCATTCATTACTGTAGCACTTCTAAATTTCTCTATATGGTGTATCTTGTCAGCAATTTTCCAGTGTGTCCTTCAATCTAATCCTTTCAGATCATGTCATGAATGGTTCTTCATCCCTAGCATCAAGAGGGTGAAAAAGGAGGAAAATCTGAAACCCCTAAATAAATCCTTCCTAGCTTTCCGACAAGTATTTTCAAATTTTACAATCTCACTCTCAGTTTCCAGTGACTTTGTAGTGTTAAGATAGCCTTAGGCCTCTTGACCCATAGAGAAGAAAGAGATAAGCAATGAACGGACAAGACCAATGAAAGTGGACCTAGGGTTTTATTCATTAGCCATACACTTTAAATTCAAAGTCTAAACTCTAAACCATCCTGTAGGCAATCATAACCGCAGATTTTATAAAGCTGTTCCCCATTATTACAGATGGAGTGTCTAATAAAAATCCAAAAGAGATCTAAAGAAGCTTTTTCTAATAAATGTGCATGATGTACACAACAAGAGAAGTGAAAATTTGAATTACTTAGTGCTTTACCGAGTTATTCTTTTATAGCAGAATCTATTTTCTAATATAAAAGAAGAAATAAATTACTACTTGGGAAACCAATTCTCAAGCAGGTCTATCCTCCAGAGGATTTGGAAGAGGAAAGGAGCTAAAGGTGCTCTGCTAGTGCTTTCTTTCAGACTTCAGGAGAACACATCTCTATACCTTCTTTGAGATGACAATGCTAACCTCTCTCTCTCTCTCTCTCTCTCTCTCTCTCTCTCTCTCTCACACACACACACACACACACACACAATGTTCACAGACCCCAGTATAAGCAGACGAAAGAAAAGAGGGAGAATCATAAATCAAAGTAAATTTTGTGCAATGATTAAACACTGTTTAACTTCATAACCCAAGACATACATATATTAACAGTGAAAGTGGTAGAGCTTCTAACTTGGTTCTGGACCACTTGAGAGGCAGTTCTATAGCGGTCGCGTATCAGTTTTCCTGGTTCTCCTGTAAAGTAACTTTTGATTATACACAGCATGATTCTACAACAAAGCTATGAACACAGTCAAAAGTCTTCCACTATCCTTGCAGAATATGACAGCTCAATATGTTGTTTAAGGTTAGTAAAAGGAGTTGCACAGAGAATTTATATATATGTACATAAAAATATATACTGAGTGATATAATTAGAAAACATCAACAATTTAGGAAGTAGCCATGGAGAAAAGAAAATGGAAGAAATGGCAGTATAGACATTCTACAAACTCATCTTACCAGCTCTTTCTGATTCTAATTCCCCGGCAGACATAATTACTGGTTCAACTCCCATGGCTTGGAAAATAAGTTCAGTCTGAAATGATTTTCCTTGTCCTTTACCTCCCCAAATACCTGTAAGATAAAATGATAAATTTCCAGAGCACATCTATTAACATGTAACCGCGTAAGAAGACTAAAACTCATTATCATTCTCATTCAAAAGATATTAAAAGCAATGAGATAGTTTAAAGTAAGCGGCTAAAAGCAACCAAGAAGAAGAAGTTAGACCAATATTTTTTACCATACGGATGCATATGACTTTGCAAGATGTAGTAACAAGTTATAACATCTTAAGAATCAGAAAAACTCTTAAAAAGAAACATGATTGAACACTCTTAACATGATATACCCACACTAAAAATTTCATAAAATTTTCAACTTTCAAGTTCAATGAGAATCTTTACGACAACCAGTGAAAAGTTATTGTGACTACATATACCTAGGATTAAAGGAACTTTAGTGTTGAGAAGATGAGCAAGGTAGTTCTTCGCAATATGGCAAACTGCAATTTAAGAAAAACCCACATATATAAGATTATAACAAATACTTATGGATAAAGATGACTTTGATAAGCTGCACAAAACATGAATGAATCCAATAGTAAAACATTAAAATTATCAATTACATGTATGAATATAAGAATCCCTACTACAAGGCCGCTGACGGATAACATTAAGTGTAAATGAAGATAACGTAGAGTTTTTGTACAAGCCGTTATGGTGTTAGTATTACACTCTTGAAACAAGACCCAATTATTTTTATGTCTAACATTCTCGAAGAAAAAAAAACATGGCTTCCATGACATAGGTTGTACGAGGTGTGGTGGTTGCGTAGTCGTAATATCAATAGTTAACACTGACAAATTTATTGTCTAGGTTATTTTATTTTAGCCTTCCTTTGCACAATGTAAATACGGGCAAAGGTAAGAACTACTGTTAGGCCCTTGGAAAACTGAGCAAATGTCTGATAAACTGTATAGTAAATTTGCAAACCCAGAGGACAAACAAAACATGTCAAAATATATATAGCAAATGGCCACCAACACCACTGTAGAAAATATTGGAAAAGAATGTAGCACAGGAAGGTGAGATAGGTACAATGATTATTACCAAGTTTTCCTACTTTTTTTTTACCCGAAACATCACAGGTATTTTTTTCTAACCTTTTGCCCAGCATCATAGAACTTACCAACTTTATCCTGTCAAAGAGAAAGGCAACGAAAAAGACACAAAATCACTTACCAGATATTGTCAGCATAAAAATAAAATTGAAAAAAAAAGAAAAAAGAGGCTAAAGATCAATTATTGTGATCTACATACATGATATCAACTAATAATAAATTCACACAGAATTCACATTGATACCAAATAATTAGTTTGCAATCGATCATAAGAATTGTCGTTGCTACTGCAAGAATCAATTCAATTGATCATTGAATTCACATCTATAAGAAGTTTAATACTCAAAATGAAGAATTCATTACTCACAACTTAATTAATTTCACTAAAATTGGATGAAACACAAAAGGAAGAAGCAGAAACAAACAGGATATGATCATACCATGAACAGAGGCGCAATGTAATAATCGCCCTGAAGGTACTGAAAGGACCTGGTGACCTTCTGCCGATAATCAAACACAATATCCGAGTCTCGGCCGAGGAACTTGCCGACGAAGAGGTCGTCGACGAGGCCCGCCCGGGCTCCGACGGCGATGTTCATGTTGTCGGCCTCTTTGCCCAACCTGTACAAGTAGTCGTTTCCCTCGGAGTCCTTCGCCTCCCACGAGGACTGGTCTGAAAGCTTATTTTTGGGCCCACCGCCGCCATTGTTGGTGTCACTGTTGCTGCAGTTGGTGCTGGGATTGGGGTCAGGGACAGAGGAGGGGTTTACTGAGCAGCAAAGAGAGGAAATAGGGAGTTGGGTTTTGGTGGTGGGATGAAATGGGAGTGAGAAGATTGGGGTTTTGGAGAGAAATGGGTTGCAGTTGCAGAGAGTCATGGTGTTTGGGATTTGTGGGTTTGGACTTTGGAGGAGAGAGTATGTAAGGGTTTGGCGCCACAAATTAACCCAAAGCATATCCTCTAGAGTCTGGTGTGGCATTGTACGGACAATTTTAACTTTGAACTCACCAAATGAAAACAATTTTTTTTTTTTTTTGAGTAAAAAAAAAATTTATGGGGAAATTGGCTATTCACACCACCAGCGAATGGACATACCCACAATATTTAGTAAGAATGATTTACGCGTGTCACCCAACTAAAAACAATTTTTAACTTTGCAAATGAGTACATATTATGAGAAATGTTCACTAACTTTAAATTCACATTGACCATGTTTCTAAAAATGGTTATTCCACACATAAACTTCTTCCTGTTTCACCTCTGTCCTTTCTTACTATCGGTTATCTGACATTGACATGCAGATTGCTAGTTTTATCAAGACTATGTTCATATATTCCTGTGTGCTCGGAGATTTTAGAGATTGAGCAGTAATGACCTTCCTTTGTTTAGAGATATCAGCGTCGGAAGTATTCATAGCTATCGTATAAATTCATATAAGTGAAAGAATGTATGCATTTCCTTCAAACCTGCTGTTCCAACTTCTGAATGGCATATTAACTTATAAGCCTTCAGTATGGTTTTGTGGTTTAATGGTCCCAAAACAGGTGAAAAGAAGAGAGGAATCTCATTTTTGACGACCAATCTCATTTGTTAAGAATTGAATCACTTTTCGGAAGGGCAATTATTATGCTCCATCTTCAATCCAAACCGAAAACCAAAATTAAGAATACGATAAAGTGTGCAAAATGTCTGTCGTATCAAATATTTTTTTATCATGAATCGATAACATATCGGTACTGTACTTTTAACAGTTTGACCAAATTGGTTAGCCGTTAGATTAAATCGGTTAGCTTGATCTAACGATTAAGATATATGACCTTACCTATGGGCCATATATAAGGCCCTCCCTATAGAATGACTCCAACATTCATAACCATAACCAAAACAACATACAAAATTCAGGGACATCATATTTCACAGGCTAATTGCTTTTTGGGAAATTGTGAAAAAATAATTGGATGGGTGCGTGGGTGTCCAAAGATTAGCCTTGCGTGTCTATAAAATTCCTCAAAATGAAGTTTTAAACCCTTATTAATTTTAGGGTGTTTTTGAAAAAAGCCAAAAGCAAGAAAAATATTTTAAAAGAAGCCAAAATATTTTGTACTTGGACAATAATGCCCTTATTTATTTTTAGATTGCCTAATGAATCCTTTTTCTACTTTTCAGATGATGCCAAAGGATTGTTGCTTGATGCTTGCCGTATGGAGCTAAAAACTTTCTTTGATAGTTTTTGGACTGATGTTGCATCTGCTACTATGTTGTTGGTGATCTCTTCACGTGAAAATGAAGTTGATGATGCTTGGCTTTACATGGTTTTCATGTGTTTGCTGCTATGGCTTTATCATGCTTCCATCATGTTGTCTATATTGTGTAGCTCTTCTTCTCCTAAGTTATTCCAATATGAGTTGTCGTCGTCTTCTATTTCAATTTGTTCTACTATTTGGATATAGATTTCTGTAGCATCCCGACCTAAAATAATTATTAGACTAAAAATTTAATTGTGGAATTACATTTTTACCCTTAAGGGTAAGGGTAAATTGGTCACTTTTAATTTGGAAAGGATTTTGGGGAATTGAGTTGCTTCGTTGTGTAGAGCTTGCTCTGTTGTATAGAGCTTGCTCTCACGAGTTCGTAGACACGTAGTAGACCCAAATTGAAGTTTTAACGAAGAAGTTGTGGTCAACGGAAGTGTAGTGGCACAATCGTAAATTTTTTGAAGTTGGGTTTTAAAATCCGATCTACTCTCTCTTTCCCTCACGCATCTTCTCTCTCCCCCCCCCCCCCCCCCTCTTGACTTTCTCTCTCCTCCTTTTTTCTCCTTCGTGATACCAGAAATTCAGAGGCATTTTCGGCGCATCCCAGCCACCAAATTTGACGCCACAACTTCTAAAATTCTCATATCCTCCTCCTCTACACAGCCCACCCAATTTCTAGGATTGATTTCGTGCCATGTAGTGATTGGAATAAGTGGAAAAGTTGTAATTTTTTTGACCCCCTTTACGGCGTTTCCGGCAACCAAAACCATGAAGTGAGGTATGGTTTTTCATCCTCTCAATGTGTTCGTGATGTTTTGATAGTTGGTTTGGATTGATTTGAAGCCATGAGTGTTCGATTAGAAACCTAGGGTTTGTCTGACTTTGGCAGCGTTTTTCGGCCACTTCCCAGCCAAATTGGAGGTCGGCCCAGTTGTATAAGTTGCTCCCCTAGTTGCCCTGATCACGTAGGTGTGGTATTGTTAGGTGATATGAGAAATTTCCATTGCTGAAAATTTCTCAAGCCACCCACGCGCTGCTTTCTGAGCGCAACAGTATGCTCGAATTCGAATTTGGTTATTGTATGACAGTCGAACAGATTTACGCC
This sequence comes from Prunus persica, assembly GCF_000346465.2. NCBI lineage: Eukaryota > Viridiplantae > Streptophyta > Magnoliopsida > Rosales > Rosaceae > Prunus > Prunus persica. Next base: position 8,507,882 of record NC_034011.1, read on the forward strand.
TATTAGGCGATATCTGGGTTCGATATGTTCAGACGGTTGGATATGCTCCAATTTCAAATATGTCGTTCTTTGTACCTCTAAGATCGTGTAGAAATTCGCGGATCGAGAATCGGACTCCCGGATACTTCGATGCAAGGAGTTAAGGGTTGGATAAATGATAACCGTCCGATTGTGCGATCGAGAGTAATACAACCACTTGATCGAGACCAAACCCTTGGGACATGTTGTTTGTTTTGAGTTGGACCTTTGGGAACTCTCGGTTTGGAAATCAGAGGTCGTGGGCCCCGTGGGCCAAGTTGACCAAACTGTTGACCATGAACCTCGAGACCGTCTTAATCGGAACTACACATTTAAATCCTGGGAATTAAGGTTTTCTTTCTAATTTAAAGTTCGTGTTCGAAATACAATTTTTTTTATTTTACCATATCTCGATATTTCTTCAATAGGTGCTCAGGCTCCGACTAGCCAGCAGGTGGGACTAGGGGTGGGCACTCAAACCGGCGAACCGGAAATCCAAACCAAACCGCACCGAACCAAACCGGAAAAAAACCGAGTTGACCAAAAAGTCAAAAACCGGTCAAAAACCGAACCGGACCGGTTTGGACCGGTTCCGGATCCGGTTCCATGTCTTCAAAAACCGAACCGGACCGAACCGAACCGGTGAAACTAAAAAAATATATAATTTTAATATATATTTATATTTAATGCTATATTTTTAATTTCACTAAAAAAAACATAATATTTATCCAAGTTCAATGTCAAAATATCTCTATTTTCTCACTTTAATATTTATTTTTTATATGAAATTGAATAATTTGTTAATTTTCAAGTAAAAAAATAATATTTCAGTTGAGAATTGTATTAAAAAGTAATTTAAAAAAATAATTTTTATAATCCGGTTCAAAACCGAACCGAACCGGAACCGGACCGAAACCGGTTCAAACCGAACCGGACAGTTTTTGAAATTTTTTTTATTAAAACCGAACCGAACCAAACCGGATGAATAGTATTGGATCGGTTCTAATTTGAGGCAAAAACCGGTCCAAACCGAACCGTGCCCACCCCTAGGTGGGACCCCCATCAGGCCATACCAACTTGGACTTTCTGTGAGTGGACTTTGTTTTAAATGAGCCTTTTTTTTTTCAAACTATAAATTTCATGCATAAAAATAGATTTTCAAATTTATATTTGTTTTTACTTGGATATGGGAAATATTGAAAATTTATGCATGTTTGCATGCGGGAATTATAAGGGGTTTTGTGGCACTATATGGAAGTAAAAAAGAATTGAAGTATTGATTTGTGCATGCGGTATGTGTATACATATATATTGATGGTGGTTTTGATTTGTGTATATGCTCACCATAGTATGTATCTCCCCCATTACTGTTACTCTAGATATTTATTTTTGACACGCGGTACTCTTTGGAGGCGTATTGGGAACCAAGCACCCCTGACCAGGTGTACTAAAGGTCTTGACGACCTGTCAGTGAGTGTATGACTTAATTCAGCCGCACGTGTAATGAGGATTCTATCATGCGTGTCTGGGGAGCAATAGTCCCCTGGTTGGACTGCTCATTTCCTAGCCACATGAGCATTTAGGATTCTGCCATGTGGTCTAGTAAAACAATCCCCGCGTTGAATTGTTTCCCCCTGATACATAGCTATGAATGTGCGTGCGTTTATTTGTATAAAAGGGATTTTTGAGATCAAACAGTTTTTAAATTAAGCAAGGTTAAAAAGGTTTTACATGCATGGCTTTCGAGCTAATGTTTTCGAAAATGCGGGGTTAGTATGTTTGTTTTACTTATGTTTAAACTTACCTTTCGTCCATTCACATCTTTTATGGTTTTGCTCCCCCTTCTCCCCTCCCCGGCCCTGACTTGAGAAGCTTAACAACCAAGATCAGAAACTCCTTCTCCACACAACCGTCATCATCGTAGGATTTCCTTTTTGTGACTTTTCTACTGTTTTCGACATATAAACTAACGAAATTCTTAGTATGCTCTGAATACACCCATGTAGGGTTGGATTTGTGGCTAGAGGCCATTTGTAAATTGTGTGCACTTTAAATTATGTGTGCTGGCGCTTGGGTCTTCTAAATTCTTTGGTCTATCTATTTGCATAATCTCTAAAGGCTCTATTTCTCCTACAATTGGATACTCATGGTCGAATATTATAGCATCATATTCTAGATTGTTTTGTTCATTTATTTCTTTTAATTCTTCCATATTATAGTATTTAAAATATTGTTCTTCAATATCAATATTGTTGTAAGACTCTAATATATTACTTTGATTTGTTATGGTTATACTTTTTTTTTAAAATGTAATGTCTAGAGGTGTATATAAAAATCCTCCTTGTAAAATTTTTAAGAAATTTAATCCTAAGATAAAAGAATATGATCCTACTGGGGATATAAATGTTAAGGGTAAATTAAATTGTTATCTTTTTATCCTAAGTGGCATATTATTAATATAGTGTGTGACATAAGTAACTTTACTAATTAGTATTTGAGACAATGGGTATTTTTGTTTGGGTTTTAATACCTAGGAAAGAATTGTTATTTTGGATTAGGCCAAAAAGGAGGCCCAGATTTATTGGGCCAGCTTAAAATAATAACTGAAAAGACAATGTTACCATTCTTCTTAAAAAGCCAGACCTAACTTTAATTATATTATGGTAAAAGCAAGTATTATATTTTGGCTTTTGGCTTTATCCTAATCAAGGTCTAAAATATCGGTAATCCAAAAACATGAAAATTTCGATGAAAATATCGGGATATTATCAATATTGATAAAAATTGAATAAAAACCACGGAAATGGTAAGAAAAACTTGGAAATTTTTATTGAAACTTTGGAGGATGCTTATTTAGTGAATTATCTATTAGTTTATCACAAAAAACTAGAAGGAAATGCATTGCATGATGGATTTAACTAATTTAAGTTGATTATATAGTGAGCTGACAAACACTGTGAGTGTAGAAAATATGTAGTCATTAATGAAAGAAGATTAAACACACCACAATCATTTATATATAATGATTTACTACAATATTTTACATTTTGTACATTGCATGGTAAGATACATAAGTGACTTGGTACCACATAGAGTTCCTATGAGGTTCAAAATTTTCACTATCTTCATCATCTCTATGTGTAGAGTAAGTGTATTGTGAAAAGTAGTCATCAAATGATAAATCCCCAAAATAGTTTTACATTTAATTGTTAAAATGCCACCCATATGGATCCGAGATTGGTTGACGTTGTCCATGAGCAAAATCATTTGAAGATTGAGTATCGGATTCTTTCCATGAGCTGCTTGATTCCTTTCCAAAACGAATGAGATATGAAGGGTAGGAAAATGGTTGGTTATGAGTATAATCATAGTTAGGTGAGTGGTTGAATGGTGGGGTAAGTGATGTAAATTGAAATGTGGTGAATAGTTGAAAAGTTGAAACTTGAAAAGGGAAGGTCAAAGATTCATTCTCATGTAAAAATTTTATACTTGCAAAAAGTGTTTGCGTTAATACTAGAAACGACATTCTCCCCTCTTAGGACCTCACTTTGAAAGCAGCAAGGGTAAATAGTGCATAATGGCCCCCATTTTTATACAAATGAAGAAGAAATTGGTTTTAAGAGTCTCATTTTTATACGCCCCCCCAAAAAATAAAATAATGATATACATGTGTGAACTTTGTCAAAGTAAGAAATGTAAGGTCCATCATTCCTTGCTTGTCCATGTCTCATTCAAAAGAAAAAAGAACTTACCACTTATATGCCACAAAACAAAGCAAACCAAGGATGAGTAATTTTACAAGAGGAAACACCTTGAATCCCCTTTGTGTTTTTTTTCCTTCTTTTTTTTTTTTCATTACATCGATATTTTCGATATTTTAGCGATATTATAGCGATATTGTAACAAAATATTCCTGAAGTGTTGGCGAAATTATCGACGTCGATATTTTTTGATATTATCGTCGATATTCTTGATATTTATACGATATGTTCATTAATACGTTTCGAAATATCCGTGATTCGAAAAAACGATAATATCCTCGATATTTCTTCGATATTATCGATATTTTAGACTATGATCCTAATTAGTTGAAATTGAATTCCTATTTACCTAAATAGTAAATTATATTGTGCATGAAAACTAAAGCTCCCTTAAGTATACAGGTCTTGTATCAAACTGTATAATTCTTATTGGTCTAGCTAATTTTTGCCTAATTGTGATGGCACTAACTCTTCTTTTATTATCATAGCTGTTGTTTGAATTTTATTTTCTTTTGACAATTCTAACTCACAATTAATTGTTATTAATAAACTTGTCTTCTGTTTCTCTATACTAGGGCTATTATTCTTTTGATTTGGAACCATACCTTTCTACAGCTAACACGTGTCTAGTTATTGTTATCTATTATTTCAGCTGTATTTATTTCTATTGGTCTATTATTATAACAAGATTTACAATAAACTATTGTCTTAGTGTAATATTTTTCTACCACTATTTTCTTACATTGATTACATTCTTGAGGCCATCCTAAATTATTATATTTAAATTCCTCATACTCTTTTTGTTCTTTAGACATACACATATATTCATCTAATTCACTATTGGAATTATTAGAGTTATCTGATTCGGATTCTGAGTCTAATGCATTAACACTATAAATACTTTCATTATCACTTAAATCATCATCAATACTATAAATTGATTCTAAGTCTTCATCATCTTCTAATTGAAATTGCTCAATTAATTGTATTTTTTTCTCTAGGTTGCTTTCCTAATTTGGGACGCTTAGGTCTAATATGTCCTACTTCACCACAAAGATAATATTTACATGTGCTTTTATTGGGTACTTTATATTTTCTAATCCATGGTTTATTTGTTCTTTTCCTAAATTGTTTAGGGATATATTTTCTTCTTCTAAAAGTTTTTGAATGTTGAATTTTAAAATTTTTATTTTGTTATTTATAAGGTCTATATTTTCTGTAACTCTTTCTATATGGCTTTTTCTACTTAAATTTTCTATGACATCCATATTGTTTAGGTAAATCTATATTTTTACAGCTCATGTAAAACTATTTTCTAATTTGTCTTTTTGCTTTTATTTGACTACATTCTGATTGTAATATATCATACATGTTGTATTCTTGCTCCTATAGATACATCTAGTTTCAGGGTTTTTTGCCATTTATTCCAAAAAATTTCTCCTATTGGTCCTTTAAGTATCTAATAAATTAAGATCATCAATTCTACATATTCTACCAAAATACTTGAAAAAATCTAAAGTATATTCACTTATATATTGTAAATCACAAATTTGTAGTTGTTCTAAATTTCTTATTGCTCTAATTTGTTCTCATTCCTATCTACCATCTAATCTATTATGATCTAAAAATTCATATTTAATTAATTTAACAAAAGCATCTATATTAAACATTTCTTTTGTTACTTGATGTTCTCTTGAATTTTTAGTTTTCCATGCTTGGAAATAATAAAAAACCATTCCATCTAAAGTATGCTCCTTATTATTTCTAAAATCTAACCACATCCTTTTTTCCATTTTTCTATAGTTTTTTCCCAATCTTGTGGGTCTACATGATCTAAGTTTAATATTTTTCCTACTAAATTAATTCGTTCAATTCCTTTATAAGGGATTCTATTTTTTCTTAGTCCAAATGTTTCTTATTGAAAGGCACTTCTACCTGTTTCTTCATTATTTTCTCTATATGGTTCATTAGTTTTCCTAAGATTTTGCTGGTCTGTTCTACTTGAATGAACTACAGATAGTCCAATTGAACTATATTGGTCTTCTGCTAGCATGCATTCTACTTCAATTAACATAGTTTGATATTCTTTTTCTCCTAAATTATGTTTTAATCCTATATCTAAAATTAAGTTTTTCATTTCTTTATCTAATAATCTATATAATCCTAAATCATAAGTTTTATATTTTTCTATATATTCTTCTTCATTTAAATTATCTATATCATCTATGAGTTTATCAACTATATTATCAAAATTATGCTCAATCATATTTATTTCTAAATTATCAAATGTCATTTGTATTTCTTCTTCTAATTCACTTTCTAAGTCTTCTATAATTTATTTATTTATAATTAGTAAATCTTACTATTGCTTCACCTATACGGTTGTCTATTTTTTGATACTTGTAAATTGGGTAAAATCCATTATGTTCCTTCTAAAAAGCTATTATCTACTAGTTTTGCCTCTATCATATGAACATGTTTTCCACCAAAAGTTTGTACTAAATTTTGAAATTCTACATTAAATTTATAATTATAGTTGTATGAAACTTTTCCTACATACATAAGACTAATACTTAAATTTTTGTATTCTCCTTCCATATTATAATTTTTTGTTCTTATACTAATTTTAATATGTTTACTAAATTCTTTAATATTCATGACATACTTAGGAATACATCCTATGACTGCTAGGTTTGTGCTAAGATATACTTCTGCTGTAGCTATAGCTGCTTGCTGATGGTTATCTAATCTATCATCATGTATGTAAACTAATGCTTTAGTTCCTAATTGTGCTCTTGTGAGTCTAGCTATTCCTATCATAATTTTTCTTATATGAATTTGTTGATAGTGTGACTTTTTAAGATGTTCTATTGCTGTGTTACTAAGTAAATTAAGAGTTACTTCTTTATCTATATAACTTACTTCATGTTGACTAATGTTGTACTTACAATACTATGTTTATTTTCAAATCTTCATAATTGATATAAATTATATTTATTTTTTGAGATTTTTCAAAACCTTTTCTAAGAAATTCTTGTGTTTCTTGTTCACTAGGGTATATATCTTCTGTTATAACTATTTCTTTTCCTTTGGAAAAAAAAAACTATTTTTTTTCCTTTTCTCCTAAAGAGTTCCATTTACTATTATCAAATGGATTTTTTCTACTTTTTCTTTTATGAGGATTATTTCATAAGGTTAAATTTTCTAATTTATCAATTAATTCTTTGGGTAGTGTGGAAGTAGTATTGTGCACTACTTGATTGATTTCTGTTTATTTGTTTGATCTACATTTTCAGCTAGAATTAAAATTAATTGGATAATTAAATTATTTTGTCTTATAGGGATATTACTACTTACTATAGATGTTGTGAATTCCGTAAGACCTACTTGTTCGTTATCTAGTTTACCAACTTCTTCTAATGCTTTGATATATTTATTATTAATTTTAGAATAGGCTTATTATCACAAAACGTCCCTGACGTTTGCGAAACTATTACATTGCATCCTTAAAATTTTTGTGTATCACTCATGGTTCCTAACGTTAATATAGGTACTCTTAAATAGTCCCTCCGTCAAAAAAATTGTTAAATCCAAAGATATAATAGTCAAATCAATCCAAAATTATATAAAAAAAATATTTTTTATTTCCTCCCTTCTATCTTTCTTTTCTTCTTCTTCTTTCTCTATGCCCGTTCTTTTCTTCTCTTCTTCTCTCTCTGTTTCTCTTTTTTTTTTCTTTTTTTTCTCCATTTCTCTCTTTCTTCCTCTTTTCTTCTTCTTTTCCTTCGCATGGCTGTTTCTTTTTCTTCCTCTTTCCTTCTTTGTTCCTCATTTCATCTTCTCTCCAAAAGCAACTAGATTCATCCTCTTAGAAGGAATGCTGGGTTTGATGAAGTGAAGTTGGGCTGCTGGGTTTGTTTGCTGTCAACTTAGCATAGAAACTACCAACTACCAACTCACTCATCTGAATCTGATCACAAGAGTTTGACGAGCTGCATGCAACTCAATCGGATTTCAGTTTTGACTAGTGGTGCTGGAAATTGGGTCTACTACTGTTTTCAACGAGAAGCAGAAGAATGGATTTTTGGGTTGCTTTTCAGTTTCGAGGCTGCTTTTGGAAAAGTGGAGTCTCTCTCCCATGATACCCATTTACAAAATCTCAGCAGGAACAAAGCTTGTGCTAAAAATATAGGAATCCAACTCATCTCAAGGAAGAGTAGTCTCACTGTCAAATTCTCTACGAATCAACGCATTGTTCTAAGAGGATGAATCTGGTTGCTTTTGGAGAGAAGAAGAAATGAGGAAAAAAGAAGGATAGAGGAAGAAAAAGAAACAACCAAGCGAAGGAAAAGCAGAAGAAAAGAGGAGGAAATAGAGAAAAAGAAGAAAAAAAGAGAAACAGAGAGAGAGAAGAATAGAAGAAAAGAACGGGAGGAAAGAAAGAAGAAGAAGAAAAGAAAGAGAGAAGGGAAGGAAATAAAAAATATTTTTTTATATAATTTTGGATTGATTTGACAATTATATCCCTGAATTTAACAGTTTTTTTGATGGAGAGACTATTTAAGAGCACCTATATTAACGTTAGGGACCATGAGTGATGCAAAAAAACTTTAAGGATGCAATGTGATAGTTTCGCAAACGTCAGAGAAGTTTTGTGATAATAAGCCTTTTAGAATATGTCATTAAACTAAAAGTCTATCTATTTTATTATGTAATTTTTCTACTTGTTCAGTTAATGTTTTTTGTACTAATTGAATTTTTTGCACTTCTATTTTTAATTGCTCAATAATTTCTAATGACTGAAGTTCTATTTGTTTTGACTTACTATCTATAAGATCTATGAGATTTTTTTATTTCTTTCTTGCTAGGAAATCTTTGAATATTTTTATTATTATCTTCTAATTGAGATGTTATATAATCTAAGTTTGTCTAATTGTCTTTAGGGAATTTTTCTGAAAATATTCTAATAACTGTTGAATTATTCTATTAGGTTTGTCATGTTCAAATTTTACACTTCCTGCTTGACTAATTAAAAGATCAACAATATTATTTTCTAAGTGATTATTATTGCTGTGTAAAAGATGTTTGTGTTCTTTTTGTGGAAAATAACAAACTAATGTATTATTATCTAAAGTTAATTTTCTTTTTTGTTGTTCACTAATTTCTAGATTAAGATACTCTATCATATAATTAAAATTTATCTAAGTCTACCTTTTTCTTTTAAAATACCTAAATACTCTTGAAATGTTTCTATGGATTCTTGTCAAACTTGTAAATGATACTGGTTTCTTATTATGCTATTGTGTACTTCTAATTTTCTTGTTGGATAATTTTTTACTTATGGTGATTTTATCAATTTTTCTAGATTCCTAATTTCTATTTGGTATTCAGCTTTCTGTCTCTTTAATTCTTGTAACCTTTCTTTTATTCTAATAGGTGTGCACCAGCAAAGGGTTTATTGTTCTTGACTGGTGATTCTAGTAATTAACAAAATTTTAACAAATTATAAAACATTGGTTTTTATTAGTTGTGTTGATTGACTTTTGTCCTCAAGTTACTTTACTGGTATAATTATATTATTAAGGTGTTAAACTAATGCTCTGATACCATTATTTTTCGTGGATCTCGGTCAAGGTTTCTAAAAGCCAAAATAACAACTAGATACCATGCCTAGAACATGGAACTGCAAAGATGCCAACTTAAAGGGCTATGGAGCAGAACTCAGAGGTTCCCTGACAGACATCCAATTATCTTTATGGCAAATATAAAACATGATCAAGTGCTCAAACAAAGTATATATTGATCGTCAGTTTAGCAAGATAATAATATAATTATAAAAAGTGTTTCCCTATTTTGGACAAGAAATCTAAGAAAACCAAGAAAATTAAAGAGAAAAAGACTTACTTAATTGCTTTTGCTGGAAATATTATTCACTGGTTGGTGGTGTTTAACAGTGTTTGAAATAATAAAGTGTATGGGGAATAAGAGAAAGTATATGAACAAAAGGAATTTTATTTCTAAAGGAGAGTACTGAGATTTTTTCTTCTCTTGTGTTGTACTTCTCTTCTTCGGAGCTACAAGCTATCTACACTATTTCACCGACTCTATTCTTTGTGCTAAGTATGAGAAGGGATACCTTCCTTCTTTGTATACACTCTGTACACACACTCTTCTCTATGCACTCTACACTTCACATGGATATATAAAAATAAAAATAAAAACAATCAAACGAAGTCTTCACATGTGCAACAAACGGACAAGACACTCTTTGCATGGCTTGTTTGATGGCACAGATTCCTTCACATGCTATTTGTTGGTTTTTTAGTAGAAGAGACTTGCATGTCTTTAGGTCTAAAGATGAGGGGTTTTTGTGTCTTTTTGAAAATATTTGATTTGTTTGTGGTCTTTTACAAAAAGCTAGAGTTTTCTTGTGGTTGAAAATAAAATTTGGTTTAATTTTATATGGCCCAATATGAAGAATTCGAGTCCATTGAGCATTTTGGGCTTTCCTTCGGCCCATATGGTGGGTGTATTCAATTAGAATTTTAATATATTATAATCACATGATTTTAATGTAATAAATTTCAGCATGATTTGTAATTACAAGATTTTACTTATGATTTTAATAGATTGTAATTACACGATTCTCTTATGATTCACTTAGGACTTTTTTGTATTCTCCAAAGAATCAAAAGATTTTCTCTAGGATTTCATATGAAATAAAAATTATATAATAACATGAATTAATTATGTCACATGGATAAATAACCAAATGATAAAAGTAATAACAATAACGTTATGTAGCAACTAGACATGGCTTAAGGAAAACGAAAGTTATTCAAGACGTAATAAACATTTATTGGAGCTTCATCTCCTCATATGACCTAGATATTATCTCTCCACATAGCTAAAGCTATGCTAGCTCTCCATGTGCTAGCATCCTCTCTTTGTTGGTCTTGGGTTTGATAAATCAGATCAAAATTGTCCTCTTCATCAACTGGTATTGATGAGGATGAAGATAATGAAGATTCATCAGTTGGCTCAATGGAAAATTCATCGGAACGACACTCCTTACGAAGAAAGTTATGTAATGCTGCACATGCCAACACTAGCTCTGCTTGTATTTTAAATAGAAATGGAGTAGCTGACTTAAAAATTATGAATCGCGATTTAAAAATACCAAATATCCTCTCGATCACATTCCTTAAGGACGCATGGTGAAGGTTGAACAACTCATTTTCATTTTCAAGATCACGACCATGACCTGCAAAATCTTAGAGATGATACCGCACACCTCGAAACGGAGCTAAAAATTGGCATCGGTTGGCAAATCTACAATCCACTAAGAAATATTTACCTAATTATATATATAAGTATGCAACATAGAAATAAAAACGTATTTCCCACCAAAAACACCAAAAAGATAAATATTTACCTTGAGGAACTTTAAGACCATTCCTCCTTGATAGAGCATCACTTAACACTTTTGAATCATGAGCCGAACCCTCCCATCCGCTAAGGACATACATGAATTCCAAATCAAAATTGCATCGGTATCATCGACACCTAATGCAAGTGAGCTATTCCCAGTAGTAGTTGCACCCCCAACCACAATTTTTAAATCATCATAATTAGCAACACTTTCTGTCTGAAGGTTCTTGTGACTTGGGTGGGACTAGCAAAGAAAAAAAAATGATGATTGTTAATATATTATGAATAAAATATTAGAGCAAGCTAGTAAGTGACATAACATATAATATGAAGCTCACCTTCAAATAATTTTCCCATACTTCATCACTAGCCGTGAACTTCTTTGTAATTGAGTCTTACCCAAATCCAAAGTTGTTACGCATAAGAGTAGTCATTTTGTCAAACTGCTTCTTATACCATCTCATTCAGGTTACGTAATTGTTATATGTTTTAGGAGACATGGTTTTCTCATTTAGGCGAGGAAGCACTCTTTTTCTATTGTTTGCTTACTTATTGACCCATTATTATCACGCCATCCTCGACTTATTGACCCATTACTATCACGCCATACTCTTGAGCAAATGAAATATACTTCAATCTTCTTATAATGATACACCAATCTGAGCAAATAAAAGTAAAGATTAGACTTTTATTAGTATGTAATAAATATCATTGCATATATAACTTGATAAACTTTCATTAATTGATTGGTATGCAAACCCTTGATTATTTTTCATGTTCTAGAGGCCCAAAGAATTATTTTTCATAAACTTTCATAAATAAACTTTCATGTTGTGTAGTCTCGGTGGTTCTATGACCTCTCTTTGGTCTTTATTGATGAAAGTTCATCTTTACCAAAAATTTAAAATAAAATAAAAATCATAGTACAGTGGTCATTTTCTCCCAAGTGGGACTAGAAGACCCAAACACTGTGCATTCAAACCAAGAAATAAAAGCATCCTAACGCAAGGAAATTTCCTAGTGATGGACTTCTTCTAGTCATTCCACTGTCCACTATTTATTAGTATTATATAAAAACAAAGATAAGAAAGACTAGTTTAGATCAAAACAAAGCTCTATAGTTATTTTACGTTTGTAAGCTCTATAGTCATTCTCTAGTTTTTACCATAATAAAATATTATTTTATTAAATAATAAATAATAATAAAAAAATCATTCCTAAAGAATGAGGCAGTGCGCAACAAACCAAAAACACCAACTATCAATCTTTACAGATTGGTTTCTTCTTCTGTGTCTGTTCCGTAGTGAAGCAATACAGATATACACGAATGTATGTAGGCTTGTACCCACAACAAAGCAACACATATAATACAAAAAAAGACAAAAAAAAAGGTATGACAACATATATGATAGCATATGAAGAGATAAAGCAAAAAGATGAGAACCTTGTTCACTTCTCAAGTCTGTTCATCTTCTCCCAAAACAAACCAACGTGAGAATTAGATGTAATAGGGTGTGATTTTTTTTATGGAGTTTGGTATTTATATCACCCACTAAAAAGTCTCACAGAATACATCAATTAATAAAATACCTCAAAATCGGTAAGTTTTTGAATATTATCGTACTTTGTCTAATATTTTGAAAGTCCTAATTGAATACAACCAGACTTGCATTGATGCTTTTAAAATCCTAATCTAATACTATCATATTTTTATTGATTACTTTAAAATCATAATTGAATACCATGTTGATCACAAAAGTCAAAAATCCGAACAAAAACATAACCAGATCAGTTTAGATTGGTTTTGATCTCAGTTTTCCACCACAAGAAACCGGTCCAATACAATTAATTTAAGAGTGTTGCTAAACGAATCCTAAAATTAACTGAGTACACCCTATAATCTAAGTTAACCCTAATATTTTAATCAAAATGTAAAATTAACTAAGTACACCCTATTTAACTACCAAAAATAGCCATAGTACAACAATCTAATACCAATCATAAACCAGGTTTCTCTTTTTACTCATTGTGCCATCTTTTCAGATTTTGGATTTCATTAAATCTTTAATTTCGTAATACCAATCCTAAACTAAACTAATACTTGCTGCATTATTCGTGAGCACCAAGTAATACGAAGACTTTTCTACCTATGATAAGGGTTGAATATAGTGAGTAAAGTGTACTTATTAAAATTTTATTTGTTTCACAATTCAATATATCCTTTTTTGTCATTTTATATTAGGATAAATTAGTAATTCAATAAATAGTTTGGTAATAGGGTGTACTCAGTTAATTTTAAGGTTCGTTTAGCAGCATTCTTAATTTAAATATTTATATTCTAGATTATATATATTTGTTTAACATGTGGCCATTTTTTATTGGTTTGGTAGGAGGTTACAATAGGCGCGCACACAGGATCATCACCATACTATATCCCTTCCTATTTCCCCTCTCTGTTTCTCCTTCAGGCATCGCGCCGCGAAACCTCTCTCTCAGCCGCCGCGCCACTCTCTCAGTCGCCGCCGTCACTCAGGTCAGATTCTCTTTCTCTCTTCTGTTTTTCTTTTCCCCCTTCGATTCTATGACCCGCTAACTCTCTCTGTCCTCCATCACTTCGCAGCTTCTACTTTGTATCTCCTCTTCATCTCAGCTAGCTCTCTCTCTCTCTCTCTCTCTCTCTCTCTCTCTCTCTCTCTCTCTCTCGCAGCTCTTCTTTGATTCTCTGACCCGCTGGAAAGAATCTGTTTTGTTATTTTGTGGCCTCACGCAATGATTTAGGCAATTTGTGGCTTCAGCCTTCACTCCAAAGATTTTATGATTTAGGACAAATAGTAGCTATTATGGTTTGTAGTTTTTCAAACTGTGATTATAAATTTTCAATTTACAGAATTACAAAATATAAATTGTACTTTTGTTTGTACCTTAAAACCGGATGAGGCCACTGGCCCTTTCCCTGAAGCTGTGCTGCTTAAAGAGGTTGCCTTTTGAATTTTGGCACAACTTCATGTTCTTACTCTTTTTTTCCCTTTTCCTTCTTTATTTTTGGTGTTATTTATTTATTTATTTATATTTCCCTTCCTCTCTGCGAAATTTGGTTTCTGAAAATGAAGACTTTTTCGTGCGACCATTTCGTGAAAGAGATCTTCTTTTTCTTGAAAAACTAATGAAGTTTAAGATAAGGTTTTGGGTTAAGTTTAGTTGCATATATTATTACAGTGACCCCTCTAATTGTAATTGATTTTGAGATGAATTTTTGTTATGAATTGCAGAAGAAAGTTCAGGAAGATGGTAAACTTCTCAGAAGAATGTGAGTTATTCTGATTCAAACTTGTTATAGGTGATTCCTATCCTTTTAAAAGGACGCAATATAAATTTTCTTTGTTCTGAAGAAATTTTTTGGCCTATAGGGTTTGCTGTTGTTGATTTTGTTTTCATTACTATGCAGAGAAGTATATGAATTTTTGAAGCTTCAGAACCAGGAACCACAAGAACCGAACCGGTGCAGGCAGGTCCGGGTTGGTTTGGTCTTGCCACCGAACTGGTCTTCATTTCCGGTTCAGGTTCCGGTTTCACGAGAAAACTGGTAGCGCTAGTTTAAGCTTTCATTTTCTTCGATTCTCTGGTTTTCTTCGCTGGCCACAAAAGCTATGCAAGCCCTTAAACGCATAGCGACAAAGACCGAGTTCCAGAGACTCTCATCCACAATCACCAAAACCCATTTCATATCCAGCACCAATTTCAGACCCTTCTCCTCCAACTCAAAGAAAGGCGACGATGACTGGAATGACGCCTGGGAGACCGCGTGGCTCCCGCCCGACCTCTCGGGAAGTAGTAGCAGAGCTCCATGGGAGGCCGATGTCAATTTCTCGTCTTCAGAGTCGAGCGTAGTGCTTCCCTCGGATGCGGACCTAGAGACCAAGGCGTTCGTGGAGGACATGAATGAGAATTGGAATGAGAGAAGAAAACCCAAAGAGGAAAAGCAGCAGAGTGAGAATGGGTCGTCGCTTTATAGCTTGGATAGTATTAAGAAGGATTATAGGATCAAGAAACAAAGGATTCATGCTGGCCTTTGGATGAAGGAGATTGAGAAGCAAGAGGAGGCTAAGTTGGCCGACTCGAATTCTTTTGGTGGTGGGGACGATATCGAGCGATTGCTCGATAGCTGCTCCGAGTATGCTCTCCTTCTGTTTTCTTTTTTCTTTTTCTCATTGTTTTACTCTGTTTTGTATGCGTGTATGTATGCAGTTTGTGTATCCATTTTGAATGTGTTCGGTATGTGGATTGCGTTCTCGTTCTTGTATTTGATATGAATGCCCTGTTGTCCATTTGATGTGGGTTCTATGTCAAATTGAGAAATTTCACTTGCACACATACCCAATAGTTATTTCATTTGTTATGTTTTAATGCTCTGAGTCTGATTGATTGTTTTCCAAGTCTTGAATTTTTTCTTGATGTTACTAGATTAAATATGCATGTGTTAATGTTCATAAAAAAAGTTTTGAAGGATGCTTTTTAATTTACTTGTTGGGTGTACTATCGGGATACTTGCAGCATTTTTGATTCTGCCAACAATGATTTGGAAAACTCTAAAGCCCCGAGTGCTTCCGACTTCAAAAACAAACCGGATGGTTGGGAAACGACATCCAAGGCTAAGGATGGAAATGTATGGGAGATGACACAGAGAGAGGAAGATATTCTTCTCCAAGAGTTTGAGCGTCGAATTGCGTACAATAAATTTCAGGTGTGTAAATACACTCAAACAGACTTGTATTTTCCTTCTTCCATTATACAGTTTGTTCCGATTGTAAGCATAATATAAATGAAGAGCGCAACTCGTAAGATTAATCCCAAGTTTAGAATTGTCTGTATAAATCTTCATCAAATCTTAGACAAGGGTGTACAGTGTTGCACATGGCTGTGGTGCATCAGACTTGGTAAAAGAGAACTTTTGAAATTTGACTCTTATGTATGGAATGATGCTACTGTGTCTCCTAGTATTTCGGGTTGACTGTATTTTCTGCATAATGGCACCACACCTCCTACAGTTTTCCTACTGAAAAAAGTTTGAATGTACTCTTTCATTACATTTATCTTAATCTTATTGCCAACGTCTTCCTCTTTTACCTGTCCTTTCTTACTGTTGGTTATCTGACATTGACGTGCAGATTGCTAGTTTTATCAAGACTCACATATTTAGCCGGAGGAGACCAATTGATGGGTGGAAATACATGATAGAGGAGCTAGGGCCAAATGCGAGGAAAGGGAAGGGTTCTGTTACAAGATTACCGAGTCTATCCGATGCATCAACCCAACCCTTTAAGGAGGAAAACAGTGCAATGAGTGGCAGCAGCATTATGCCCTTTAAGGAGAGGTAGTTTGCTTTTGGATTATGTTCATATATTCCCGTGTGCTTGGAGATTTCAGAGATTGGGCAGTAATGACCTTCCTTTCTTTAGAGATACCAGCGTCGAAAGTATTCATAGCTACCATATAAATTCATTCTGGTAATTTTGATCTCTGGCTTTCTCAATGTATGATCGTACCATCCTGTAGGCAACTGAAAATGCAATTAATGTAAGTGAAAGAATGTATGCGTTTCCTTCAAACCCGCTGTTCCAACTTCTGAATGGCATATTAACTTATAAGCCTTCAATATGGTTTCAATGTAAAGAATACCCTTTTGCATTTTTACTGTATTTCTAGGAAAATAGAAGATGCACATAAGTTGTTTGATGAGTTTCCTCAAGGAAATGACTTGATTTCATGGAATACTTTGATGGGTTATCTTCATGTGTCTCAGCCTCAAGTGATTGTAGATTTGTTTAAGAAAATGTGTAGGAGCTGTTTTGAAGCTAGTGTTACCACCGTTTTGAACCTTTTGTCTGCCATTGGTGATTTAGGAAGTTACCTTGGAGGAGAGTCTCTTCAAGGGTACTGCATCAACATTGGCTTTTGTTTGTATTTACAAGTGCTTTCTGCTTTGATTGATATGTATGCAAAGAATGGGCAAACTGATTTTGGACGTCGGATTTTTGATGGAGTTGCTGTGAAGGATGTTGTATTATGGAATTGTTTGGTAGATAGGTACGCAAAATGTGGCCTGGTACAAGAAGCAGTAGCTTTGTCGCGGTTGATGAGACTTGAAAGAATGAAACCCAATTCATCTACTTTGGCAGGACTGCTTTCGGCTTGTGCTGCTTCTGGGTCTCCAAGTGTAGGGAGTTGCATTAAGGATTATGTGGAAGAGGAGAACTTGGTTATGGATGCGGTTCTTGGTACAGCTCTGGTTGACATGTATGCTAAATGTGTGTTTTTGGAGAAGGCACTTAACATCTTTGAAAGCATGGAAAAGTAAAGATGTGAAATCATGGACAGCCATGATTTCGGGTTACGGTGTTCACGGGCAGGCAGACAATGCCATAAGGCTGTTCTATACAATGGAGGAGGAGGGTTGCCAACCTAATGAAGTCACTTTCTTGGCAGTGTTAAGTGCTTGCAGCCATGGAGGGCTGGTGACAGAGGGAGTTAGATGTTTTGAGATAATGGTTTGCAAGTACGGCTTTGTGCCAAAAGTTGAACACCACGGTTGTATGGTAGATCTTTTGGGTTGTGCAGGGTTGCTGGAGGGAGCACTTACACTAATTGATTGAAAGCTTGCCCATCAAGAGTGACGTTACGGCATGGCTGCATTGCTTTCAGCTTGCAGGGTTTATGGGTACGTTGCTCTTGGGGAAACTGTAAAGCGTATTAATAAATCTTAATGATTATCATCCCACCAATTCAATGCTACTATCAAGTGCTTATGCGATTGCTGGAAGGTTGCCAGATCATACGAGAAGAACACAGGAAAGGGAGGATGAAAAGATAGTGAGAGGAGAGAAATTCAGGCCAGTTGGAAAAGAAGAAAACCTGATAAAGGAAGCTGGACGTAGCACAATTGAGATGGATAGTCAAGGTTGAAAAAATTAAAGTCATCAAATGACCTGGAATATATTTTTGTATTGTTTTTCGTTTGTTCGAGACCTGTGTTAATGACTTGATGTAACATAACTTAAAACAAAAAAAGGGATTTGAAATTGAGGGGCCTATTTCGTATTTGATTTGAGTCCAATTTTATAAATTCAAAATAGATTTTAAGTCTAAAAGCTGAAAAGCTCCTTTAGTAGGCTCATTTTTAAATACCCAAACTCAATACAAACTAAAAAAGACCTGTATTATTGAAAACAAAACAAATGCGTTTTTCTTGAATTTTTTTTTCTGACGTCATTTGCTTTGCTGGTTCGCTCGAGCTCACTCTGGTTCTCACTCAAGCTTCCATGGGAGAAGCTCGAAGCTCTCTTGCTCCCTCTCTCTTCGCCCCTCTCTCTGTCTACCTCTCTCCTCCTCTCTTTCATCAGTTCAAACCCTAGAATTGGGGGATTTCTGTTTGTACTATACCTGACCCGCCACTCACGTCACGACATGTGGAAAGAGTACGGCACTAAGGAAGACCCTATGGCCCACAAGCAAACCAAGTGGTATGGATAGGTAGGTACCTTCAGTACCCACGACCAATTGAGCGCCCAACATAGCCCAGCGACAGGCTGGCGAGGTCAGTCATGCAAACGGCTGGCACTCCCGATTGTTCGTCGAACATGAGTTTGTCACGCCTTGCTGATTCTATGTCTTGAAGGGCATTTTGCGAGACAACCTCGAACTTCCCACTAGGATATTTGCTGAGACCCTTGTCGACCTTAGAAGGCACTCCCACGAGTCCCACATCAAAAGTAAATACCAAGAGAATACCCAACGCTCTCTATAAATAGGGCCCCTTGCCCTAGACACAAGGGTAAGACTCTCAGCTTGACTCCTATATTCATGCATTGTCAACAGATTGCTCTCCTCTTAAAACTAACTTTAGCATCGGAGGGTCTTCGGCCGATACCACACCGGTGCCACGCCACCTTTAAGTTGCTCTTATCTCTATCTGTTTAGTTTTAGTTTAGTTTTAGCGCCAACAATTTCCAATATTAAAGGTTAGTTTGCTTTTTCTATTCGTTTTGTCTTTTGATTTCTCGAATCTTTTTGGATAACTGGATTTTGTTTGTTGGTAATGTGAGTTTCTGTTTAAATTTGATAATGGGTTTTTTTTTGTCTGGTAGGTTGAGAGGTACAAAAACAAAGAAATCTCTGGAGTTGAAGCTGAAAGGAGAGATTCTAGTGAATCCAAAGATCTCGGCCATGGGGATATTATTTTGTGTTTGTGGTGGAGATATTATTGGGTTAACTACGTTCCTTTTTATTCGGATTTTGAATTTTTTTTTGCTATGTCTGCGAATTTGGAAATTAGGGATTTGTGTGTGTGAATTTGTGGAAATTTTCCCTGTAATGACGTGTTATCGATCTTTGAGTTTTAGGGTATGTGCTGCTTATATATCCAACTAGTTATCCTGTACATTGGTTCGGATTAATATGCATCTGGGTTTGTGAGATTTAATTTGGGATTATGCTTGATACATACGCTATTTAGGCATTGATAGTGAACAACAACAGTCTGGGACTAATCCCTTTTCTGTTATAAATGTTGGTGTAGATGATTAGAAGTTAAGGTGCCATAGATTAAGGGTAAGCAAGCACAATCAATTTGAGACTGCTACAAGTTACAACTTACCAGCAGGCTTTTCTTTATTATGTCTGCATAATAACATTCTATGCCTGGGTCTTGGCTGTGTTAACTCACTCTCTGGGTCTTTGCTTACATCTTAGCCTCTCAACTTGAGAATTATGTTGGTCTTATTTCAATCTTTAAGCTGTATGTACTAATGGGGAGGATACTTCAGTACATTACTCAACCACATAAGAGTTGCAATTGTAGAGCAAAAAGAAGTCAGCTTGGTTTGAAGCCAACTCGAACTTATCATAGGGAAGGGTTAAGTTATGGAGTGACGAAATATCATCGTTACGAGCAGTGCTATCTAAGAAGCCTGAAAGCAGAGAATTTGAGACAAGAAGAGACTTGCTTTGGTAATTGATGTTGTGAAGTTCACAGTTGACAGTTCTTGAGTATTAGAATGCTGTCTTTATAATCTGCCTCACTTCTTAGACTCTTGAATTTAACAATGCTGCTCTTTGAGTTACCAAACATGACAAATTGTATTGGTGGCATTCACAAAGTTTCAAATTTGATTGCATCATAATATCTCTGTTTTTAGTTCTTATATTAGGTAGGAGGAGAGAGAGTAATTCTCTTGTTACATCTTGTTTGAATAGTTTGCAGGATGTGCTGTAATTTTGTGTTTCTCTAAGTGCCTGGTTCTTACTGTCCAACTAAATGAACATCTGCAGATGTTGCCTAACTGAAGCATTTTAGAATATGTTTTGGTAACTCAGGAGGTGTTCAATACAATTTGTCAGGTGATCCCCAAATTTGATATTTTCTGTAACAATGAATTGTAAGCTCTGTGCTAACACTGAGTATTAGAATGCTGTCTTTAATATGTATTATTTAAGACTTGAAGACTAATTGTTCTTGTCGATCATATATGTATGGTATTAAAATATGGATGTTAAAATAGTGTGTTTAATATAATTTTGATCATGTTTATCAAAATATCTTAATTATAAAAAATGAAGGAAAAAAAATTGTTTTCAAGAATTCAACCAAACAAGTCTTCAAATTTTAAATATTCAAAAGTAGTTTTAAAGTTGCATACCAAACAACTTTTGAATATTAAAAAATGGATTTCAGAACTCCTTCTTTTAAAGAAAAATAACAGTTTTTGAGTTCCATTCTTGGATAGAATTCCAAACAGGCCCTGATATTTTGGTACAAAATTTGAATCATAGTTTCATGGACTAAAATCCTATCCGTTGTTTGGTGAGCCTAAATGCACTCTTGGACTGGTTGGGCTTGATATTTCGCTTGGGATACCAATCCAGCAAATGGTGGTATTATAAACCCAAGAAAAACCATGGGTTTCGAAGCCTCCGCCTACCCCGTTCGCTGCTTAAAACAACGTTTGCTCTTCTCTTCTTCCCATAGCTCTTTTTCTTCTTTTCATTCTCCTCTGTGACTTCATCACTGCCGTTTTGAACGTAGATTTCTTTCCTCTGTAAATCATTTTTTTTTTTTCCTATGGAGGTGTGATTCTCTCTTCTATCATTTCTTCTCTTACAGTCGGGAATAGCAGCAAAAACACACAAAAAAGGCCTTCAAAAGAAAATACATGAAGAAAAAAAGAAGAGCATTAACTGCAGAATATCTAGATTCCTGAGAACGTCTTTCATCTTATGGATTTATCTTTTTCAAATTTTTGGAAAATAATCCCCTAGAGTTTTTGACATTCTAATACCTCAGTCTACCTGCAAATGCTGACTCCAAATCCTTTGATCGAACCCCGGCGAATGATTTAGGGGTAAAAAAATTTACACATTCCAGTGGAGAGGAAGAGGATAATGGGATGTTTGCTACTGGAGAGCTGACAGCATATTATTACTCTGCACTTTTTATACTGTGCCGCTCACATAACTTCAGCCCACCATCTCTCTACTGCTTCTGAAACAATGGGAAATTTCATTATCTGGAATTTCCATTGCTTCTTGGTTCAATCTGAGCAAGTCACCATGCTTACACCTCAGACTTGGAATTTTTATTTTATTAAAGTTCAATTAGTTTACAACTTACCTGTGCAGAATGCAGATAAGGAAAATAAACTTTTTAATTCAACTTTTAGAAAGAAAACAGAAACCTCAAATACATTTGATTGGGGATTTCAAAGCAATGTTCCTAAGAACACTCAAATTTAGGGATGGGAGGCAAGCATCCTAAGCTTCTCCCTATGATACAATCAACTTGCTGATGAAAAATAACTAGGAAGCAAATCTACTAGCAAAAGCATACATGCATATGGACTTTTTCATGATTCTGTAAATAAAGTTTAAGCCTTGTTATAAGCAACACAAGGTACCATAACAGGTAACAATGGTGAAGCCTCTCAGTGCCTCCTTATCATTTAATCTCTCACGCAACTACCATCATGAACAGAATTCCATTCTCCTCCACATCCATAGCAGAACTGGAATTGGCACCTGCAAACACAATATACAGCAGATAAAACTTCCACTAAGTAAAAGCATTAAACCTGCATTAACCATAATCTAATTTGTTTCATCATCAGCCAAAACTTAGGTGCACCCAAGGTTTTATTGGGCATAATAACCATCTAAAACCCATTATGGATAACATGATACATAAGCCTTGATGGTGATGCTGAAGACGAAGACGACGGGCGTACATTATGGAAGTAACAATGGGAGATTTTTCATCTTTTCATAAGATGATTTTTTGACTAATACCATGTGTTAAGAACTTAAGATTAGATTTTTATCTTGGTCATTTGATTAGATACATTACTATGATTAAACACATATATATTGTACCTATGAATGCATAAAGTACTAACTTGAATAATATACCTAAAGAAAACCAAAATTAAAATCTAATCCAACTTCTGGGTTTGATCAAAAAATCATTTTATTCAAAGATAAGAATCTAATATTCTAAAGCAAATCAATCATATGCATATACCAAAAGAAACTGACCTGCAAGAAATGTGCAAACAACCTTGAGTCTTCTCCACATAAAATTTGCACTTAGGGCACCTCCTCCACTTCTTCAGCTTTGCAAGCTCCTTCACCATAAGATCAGCCCTCCCTCTCTCATCCTCATTAAGCCTCTGAAACTCCTCACAATCAACCCCTGGGTGCCATGGCACTTGGCATCTTGCACAGAACAATCTATGGCAAGCAGGGCACTCTGACTCTCTTATGCCTTCACCTTCATCATCAATCATCAAAACTAGTGAGCAATCACTAAAAGGGCAGTAAAGTCTTTGTGCCCCAAGAACCAAAGCCTCACAGAGGGCATCATTCCACCTCTCAAGAACCTCTCTGGGAAGCATTGGCCTGCAAGCATCAAGCTCAATCACAGCCTTGCAGCCCAAGCCAGGGCAAACAACAATGTGAATGTTGTCTTGGATTTTTGAGGCAGCATGTTTGGCTATGCAGTCAGAGCAAAAGGAGTGACCACAGCTCTCAGTTCTGAACATCTGGGCAGCCTCCTTCATTTCAACACAAATCCCACAGAAGATATGTGGCTGAATTGGGTTTAGGGTTTCATGAATTGGGGTGGATTGGGTTGCTTGGGAAGCTTGGATTATTGTTGTTGATGATGAGGAGGAGGAGGAGGAGGCGGCGGCGGTGGCAGAGGAGGAAGACGACCCAACATTGAGTGTCATTTGGGAAGCGATCGAAGAAGACATTAGAGCCTCCTGGAACTGCAACTCTTCTGCATATTTGGAATCTGAGACTGGGTCATTTTCGTCTTCATGATCACTCTGATCAAATAGTGCTGAGAAGTAGAAATCGTCAACATTGAGATGAAGATTACCAGAGGCTAATTCTTGTGCCATAATATGATTCAAAACCCTGGCTGCTCACTTCTAATCTCAAAAACTGTCAGGGCAGTTTTGATGAAAATCAATTATAATAGGCAGTGGGATTGCTTTTACAGCAAAACTTGCCTAAGAAGGTCATCTCCAATTGGATGTTCTCTTTACTCTCAGTGCTCATCCTCCCTTCCTTGAGGGGTTGTTTGCTTTTTGGAACAGTGATTCGACTTTGACTTGCTTTGATTTATCTCCAAATATTTTAAATTTGGGTTAAATATTTTTTTAGTCACTGAAAAAAAAACATTAGTCAAATTAGTGACTGTGTTTCTTAAAGTTTACAATTTTAATTTTTTTTAGGAGCTTACCTTTAGTCAAACCAAACCAAACCAAGATTGTTAGGAAAATCTTGGGTTGAAGGAACATTGTGAGGTATAATGGTATGTTTACTAATCCATAATTGGATTATGAGTAATTGGAATTGAGAATGAATTGAACTGAGGAGAAGATGAATTGAGGAGAATAATATTTCGGATTCCTATTGAAGTTGTTTACTAAATTATATGGATTGAGGGGGAGTTAGATTCTGAATTCCTATTGAAATTGTTTAAGCTCGTTTGGGACTGCTTCTCTAGGAAGCACTTCTACTTATAAGCGCTTCTACCAAAAGCGCTTTTATTATAAAGACGTTGAAATTTTCTTAAGAAACCGAAGTGCTTCTTGGAAAAGCACTTGGGAGTGCTTCCTGAAAAAGCACATGACAGGTGCTTCTCCAGAAAGAGCTTCTATGGCCCAAAAGCACTTTTAAATTTTTCTACCAAACGCTGTCAGAAGCTCTTTTGATTGTCGAAAAACGCTTTTAACTGTTCCAGAAGCACTCTCAAACGAGCCACCCACATACACTAGAAACTTCTTCAAAATCAAAAGTGAAAACCTTTGATTGAAAATTTGTAAATTATATATAAACTAAATTTGGATAACTTCAGTGTTATAAAACTGGATAACTTCACTTCCTAAATGTGAAACCGTAAACGAAAACCTACTGATCAAATGAAACATGAGTTTCAGCAACAATGGCAATTCCTATCACCACACCCACCAACACATTGAACAACAACAAAATAACACTTACACCTCTAAAACCCCACCTTCCCCATTAAAACCCCAGAACAACGAAGACGTTTTTCTAATAACAAAGTGACTTTAACAGATGGGTTTTATACTTTAAAGCGAAGATAAATAAAAAGTAAGTAAATAGATAAAAACTTGAAGAAAAAAAAAAGAACTGATACATTTTTCTTTATTGGGACTAAGAAAGAGGAGCAGAGTCTTCTAGTCAGTTTAAAGGGGGTGTATCCAATTCATACTTATTAAGATTTTTTTTAAGTGAGTGACTTTCATAGAGATGACAAATTCTTAAATACTTTCATAGAGTTGATAAAAGTCACTAGTAAATTGGCAAGACTTTTGCTCTTAATAATTAGCCTTAAAAGTATGGAAAAGTCATTCATTTAAAAAGCCTTTTAAAAGTCATTAACTTTTTGAATACCACCAAACTTTTAAATACTTTTTAAAAGTCATAACTGAATACCACCAAACTTTTAAATACTTTTTAAAAGTCACAATTGAATACCACTAGACTTTTAAATACTCTTTAAAAGTCTTAATTGAATACCTCCAGACTTTTAAACTCTATGAAAGTCATTAAAAGTTTGAATTAGATACACCAAACTCAAATAAAAATGTCCGCCTTTTGTACTTATCTCTTTTCCTCTAATGAATAAAATCATACCGCCTTCTCTGAAAAAAAAAAAAAAATCGAATAAAAATGAAAGTAAAAATGTTGCAAGTAAACTGTAAACAAAAACAAGAGACACCACTTATCCAACAATGTAATGGGTAACAATTTCTCTCTCATTAGCTGTCCACATAGTACAGAGAATACAAAAGGTGTTGAGTTTCAACTTGATAAACATTGAAACTGAGGTTTGCCCTCTAATGAATAAACACTAAAAATATATAAGAAAAACAAGATTTCTTGAATTCTGATTATTCTGAAGCCAACTAGTAATTAGTCTGAGGTAGCTGCAATGAAGAAGGCTGCTGCTGCTGCTGTGGGTCTTGAGGAGAGGCCAAGTCACTATAACAAAATTGGATATAATCTTTCATCAAACCAACATCGTTATGATCTTCCAATAGCCAACTCACATAATCATCAATGCTGCTCATGGTTGGTGAAGCAGCAGCAATATGAAGATAATCCAAAAAGAAACCATCTTAATTTGTGGTGGAATAATCTTCTTGTTGGTGATGAGGAACTTGATCAACAAGCAACATTGATTGTTGTTGATCGGGTGGATCTGGTAGCACACTAGTCCCCATGATATTCTCGTAGAATTCCATGAAACTGCAGGTACTAGTTGTTCTAGTTTTGGTACCACCACCATCCCTCATCATCACAACTCCAATTCTCTCATTCAAAGCCTCTAACATGGTTTCCAAGAAACTGTAATCAGTACCCTTTCTGGCCGAGAATGAACCCTTTTCAATTTTCTTTCCCAATTTCCCTAGATTCTTGTGTTTGAGAAGAATTGATTTCGCTTCTTGTTGGTTTTCCGGCCAAGTCTCGATTTCTCTGTTGGCCCCAACAGAGACCACGCAGACGGCAACGTCGCACAATGTCGAGAGTTCGCTGGCCTTTTTCTTCAGAGTGGACATTCTCCTGGCCAAGGCGGGTTTCAGAACAGAGCCACCATTGGCGTCGATTTTAAGAACCTGCGGCTTCATCTTCATCTTCATCTTCTTGGGTTTCTTGGAATTTAATTGAGGAGGAGCCATTAATGAATTCAACTCTGGAAGAGATCAACAATGGAAATAATGGAATTGAAGAAACAAACAGCGAAGGAGTGAATAGCGAGAGAGGAGGGTAACAGGGTATATAAAGGAATTCTAAGTTGACCGATAGTTGACTCAAGGTTAATTGGAGCCGAAGCAAACGGGAAAAACTAGCCGTTATATATGCTGATGGGTTAAATGGCAATCCTAGAAGGCATGATTTTATTGTCTTATTTGATTTTGTAATTGTAGTTCTTTTTCTTTTTGAAATGGGAAATAATTAATCTTTTTGTAGTTTGATGGAAGGCAACTCTAATCTCAAATTTTTTTTTTTTTGGGAGTCATAACGATATTTCTATTAAGAACCTAAACCCTAGAGTTTGTTACAATTTTTTCATTAAAAAAAAAATGTTTGTTACAATTATTTGTGAGAACATCGTGAATAATTGTAACAAATTAGGAGATTTATTTCCTAGTTTATCAAGACTATATTTCTTTCCTTTTGTACATATATTGTGTAATTATGATTTTATCTTGTTTCCTAGTTTGACTCTACTAGGGTTACATCTTTGTATTATAAATACCTCATTTTGGAGAATGAAATATAATATGAAAATATTATACCCATATTGTTTGACATGGTATCAAAGCCAACTTTTCTAGTGACCTGTGTGTTGTGCCCACCCATGTTCTAGCCCCATATTTTTTTCTACCCGTGCCATGTGTGCCCTCCTGGGTTTGTGTGTTGTGTTGTAGTGTTTGTGCCTCTACTGTGTTTGTGTCATTTCTGTCTTCGTGCATCTGCCGTTTTTCTGCATTTGCTGTGTTATGATGTGTACTCTGCTGTGTTCGTGCATGTTTTCGTGCATTTGCCGTATTTGTGCATCTACTGTGTTCCGTTGTATAATCTACCGTGATCTATTAAGTTTTTGTTGCAATCATGGGTGATAACTCCATTATTGGTGTTGTTGTTGCTGCTTCTGCAAATTTGTGTGTTTCTAACTCTATTCCAAGTACTGGCTCTAATATTTGAATAATTGATATTGGTGTTTCTGATCATATGACTTATGATGCTAATTTTTTTGATGAGTTGTCTAGTAACACCTATGACCCATACATAACTAGTTCTAATGACTTGCCCTCTCCAATTACTGGCTAGGGCACAATCTCTCTCACTCCTACTCTGTCCTTGTCTCGTGCGTTATTAGTTCCCAATATCCATTGTAACTTGTTATTTGTTGGTTGATTACTTGATACACTTAATGCTTCTGCTATTTTCTATCATACACATTACTCTTTTCAGGATCTTAAGACTCACGAGATGATTAGGCATGGTGAACGGATAGGGGATTATACTATTTGACATTGCCTTCTACACCAGTTCGTGATTGTATAGTTAATACTGTTCAAAGTTCCAGTGTCAAAGATAAACAACAAATTTGGTTATGGTATCGTCACTTGGGACACTCGTCATTTGGCTATCTTAAGCGTCTATTTTCATCTTTATTTCGCTCCTGTGATGAGTCCAGTTTTAAGTGTGCGACATGTATTTTGGCCAAGAGTCATCGCACTGTGTTTCCTTTAAGTGACAGTAAAGTTGCAAAGCCTTTTGATTTAGTGCATTTTGATGTGTGGGGTCCGGCTCGCGTTACTTTGAACGGATTTCGTTCGTTCGTTACATTTATTGATGATTGTACCCAACTCACTTGGGTTTTCTTGCTGAAAAATAAACATTATGTTACTTCCATCCCTCCAAAGTTTTGTACTGTGGTGTCTACTCAATTTCATGCTTGGATCAAAGTATTCTGGACTAATAACGGAGACGAATATGTAAATAATACTTTGGCGTCTTTCTTCCGTGCTCAAAGTATTATTCACCAAACAATAACCCTTTTTACCCCTCAACAAAATGGTGTATCTGAAAGAAAGAACCGACAATTGCTTGAAGTTGTCCACTCACTCATCTTGGATATATATGTTCCCCATCATCTTTGGGGGTATGCTGTTCTAACTGCTGCCTATTTGATTAATCGTACTCCTAGCCGGGTTTTTGATTTCAAGACTTCGCATGATGTGTTTAGTGACCATGTTTCCCCTGTCTCCATCTCTAAGTTGCCCCCTAAAGTTTTTTGGTGTGTTGCCTATGTTCATGTCTACTCTCATAAATAGAGCAAACTTTATCCTTGTGCTCTGCGATGTGTCTTTATTGGTTACTCTGCTACTCAGAAGGGTTATAAATGCTATCATCCACCTACCCAGAAAGTGCATGTTACTTTGGACGTGACTTTCTATGAAGAAGTGCCTTATTATGTCTCTCCCTCCTCTCCAATTCAGGGGGAGATGGAGAGTGAATTGGAGAGTCTTGGATTGAAGAATCTTGGACTTGAATTAGACAATGATGTGTTTGAAGATACTGCTCTTGGGAAGGAAACGACGGGTCGCATTGAAGCAAGCGAGCCCATATATGAAGATGAAAGATGTGGTCTCTATGAAGAAATGACCGATTCCCTTTAGAACTCGACCGGTCGCCGGTATCTGGAGATGAAGCAGATGCACTTGGTGTCGAAATGACCGGTCACATTGAAGCAAGCGACCAGTTGCCTGTATATGAAAATAATGATATTGATTCTTGTGTGGATGAGTTCGATGCACTAACCCCCTTTGCCCTGCCAGTGCCCCAATCTACTCGTGATAATGAATCAAGTGAGGTAATTTCTAATGATCTATATGTGTCAACTTATCAGTTACTCCCACGAACCACTCGTGGGAAATTTAAAGTATAATATTCTCCTGATATACGTGCCAAGTCTAAATATCCCATTAGCCATTATGTATCAACTAGGGTTGGGCATTCAAACCAGCAAACCGGAAATCCAAGCCGAACTGCACTTAAAAAAAGGGGAAAAAAATTGAGTTGACAAAAAAGTCAACAACCAGTCAAAAATCTAACCGGACCAGTTTGGAACGGTTTTGGATTCGATTCTATGTCTTCAAAAATTAGACCGGGCCGAACCAAACCGGTGAAATTAAAAAATATATAATTTTAATATTTATTTATATTCAATGCTACATTTTTAATCTCATAACTAATATTTATCCGAGTTCAATTTCAAAACATCTCTCTTTTCTAGTTTTAATATTTATTTTTATATGAAATTAAATAATTTATTACTTTTCAAGTCAAAAAAATAAAATTTCAGTTGAAATTTGTATCAAAAAATAATTTGAATAATCCAGTTCAAAACAGAACCAAAATCGATTCAGCCCAAACTTGACAGTTTTTGAAATTTTTTTGTTAAAACTGAACCGAACCAAATCGAAAGAATAGTACCAAATTCGGTTATAATTTTAGGCAAAAATCAGTCCAAACCGGACCATGCCCACCCCTAGTGTCAACTCATCGTTTGTCTGAGTCATATGCATCATATTTGTGTCAAGTATCTAGTGTATGTGTGCCAACTAAGCTGCAAGATGCTTTATCTAACCCCAAATGGATAGATGCCATGAATGTTGAAATGGATGCCTTGAACAAGAATAAAACATGGAATTTAGTTCCTTTACCACGAGGGAAGAAAGCTATTGGATGCAGATGGGTGTTTACTTTGAAGCATAAGGCTGATGGTTCTATTAACTGTTACAATGCTAGATTGGTATAAAGGGTTATACTTATTTGGAGACCTTTGCTCCAGTGGCGATATGTGCATGTACTATTGTCCTTGGTTGCTAACCGCGACTGGCCCTTATTGCATTTCGATGTCAAAAATTCATTTTTACATGGTGACCTCAAGGAGGAGATTTACATGCACTATTACAAAAAGTGAAAAAGACGACCAGAAAACAACGACGGTCTAAGTGAAAACCGTCGTGGTTTATAAAAAGACGACGGTTCTAAAAACACCGTCGTGTAATACAACCTTAGACAACTAAAAAATGGAGTTTCAAATGGCTGTTCAAAAACAACGACGTACATAATTAAACAACCGACGTCTATTTGAAACAGATTTCCGCAGTGTAAAATCAATGCCAACAAAGAACGGCAGAAGTTATGAATCGACCGACGTAGAAAGTAAAGACGACGATTTCAATAAAAACTGCCATTTTTACTCATAAAATAACACGACGAGGTTTTCGTATAAGACGCCGTATAATTACAAACAAATCCACGGCTTTAAAATACAAAATATCGCCGTATTAAATTAATTTACAACGACGGAAAATATAAATATATCGACGTCATTCTCGTATAGTTCTACGACGTTATCTTTAAATCGTACAATAAAATTTATCGTCGTATTTATTCATTTTATACGTCGTACCTTTAATTTTAACGGTCGTCTTAATAAGAATTTTTGTTAACAATTTTTTTCTTTGATTTTCTTATCCTACGTCGGTAGATCTACTTAATGACAAGAATTGAAATAACCACGACGGTTTATATAGAACACCGCCGACATAATCAGATTTGTCTGAGATCCCAAGGGTTACGAAATCTTACCAGATGGAACTCTGTTCCACATCATAATCTTAACAGATGACACAGATTTGCAAATATTGCGTCGTGTTAGTTTACAAATTCTAGAACATTAATTTCCCTCATTTTAAATTTCCTCGGGAAAGAAAAATCTATTTATCACGCTTTGGAATTGAAAACTAAAACTGAAAGAATACGGGAAAAAAAACTCTATTTATAATTTAAAATTAAAATCCACGTCGGTTGTAGTACACTTAACGACGTTTAACAAAATAATCTACGTCGGTAATTATAAATCTACCGCCATCTTAACTTAATATAGACGACGAGAAAAGACGATGGTAGAACAGAAAACCGCCGTTGTTTCAGTTTCTTTAACATATCTTTCTGCAGGACTTGTATAGTTCAAAGCATTGACAATGTCTTCATCATATCTCCCAGAAACTACTGATTCAATTGCTCATGCTTTAGAGGCCATCTGAAGCCATTTCTATTCTTTATCGCATTCTTGAAACCCATCTTCTTCTTCTGAAGCTCTACGGATAAAGGAAGAGGCTATCACAAATCCGACGGATCTTCTTAGGCAAGAAAATCAAGCAGAGGATCAGGCACATCTGATCTTCAGATTTCCCTGAGAAGCGAACTTTCCTTCGACAGCGAGTGGAGGCCAGGCTTGCATCTCTTTTGATGGAAAGCAAGGAGTATTCAGAAGCACTAAGTGTCCTATCAGGCTTGATCAAGGAAGTGAGAAGGCTAGTTGACAAGCTTCTTCTTGTGGACATATATTTGATGCGAGTAAGCTCAATTTCTCTTTGAGAAAACATCCAAATTATTGTCTTTGAGACATGAGAGACTGAGAGAGGAAGAACTTGGAACCTTAAATGTAAACCGAAAATGAATGAAAGCGACAAATTTATAGAATAAATTTTTAAAACCAACGGCGGTCCTTACAAAAAAACCGCCGTTTAAATTGTAAAATCAACGTCGGTATGATCGACGTATATTACAGAAATCCACGTCGGTAAATTAATAAAAACGACGTGTTAAATAATCTACCATGACGCGAGTTATTACTTATGTACTTTAATTTTTGAGTTTACTACGACGGTACCTACAAACTACTGTCGTATTTATTTACCACGTCCGAAGTTAAATGTACCGTCGTATTTTGTAATTTATACGTCGTAGTTATATGTAACCGCCGTATTATTTTTTTGAAATGGTTTTATATGTAAGCAACTTTTCGTCTACTTGACTTACACATTTGTTGTTTTTATATTCTTATTTTATTTAAATCTGTCATCCAAAAAAGAAACTTTACATATTGCAGAATATTAATTTCCTTCGTTTTAAATTTCCTCCGGAAAAAAAACTCTATTTATAACGCATTGTAATTGAAAAATAAACTGAAAGGTCACGGGAAAAAAAATTCTATTCATAATTTAAAAATTAAAATCCACGTCGGTTATATTAAACCTAACGACGTTAAATGAAATGATTCCACGTCGAACGAAAAATATTGCGTCGTGTTAGTTAAAAACGACGTAGTTAAATGTAACCGCCGTATTATTTTTTTGAAATGGTTTTATATGTAAGCAACTTTTCGACTTACACATGCACTGTTTCCAAACCCGATTAAAAATTTCAATCTCCCAGAGAAACCTTTTCGTCTTTTTTCCTTGTCAGAGCATTGTCAGAGTTTCTCATCGTCTTCCTCTCGTCTTCTTCGTCGTCTCTGAACTTAAACATCGATCATCTTCCTCTTGCTTTCATTGCACGCAAAAGGTAAGCTTTCATTTTCACTATTTTGGTTACTGTTTTGCATGCTCATACGTTTTTTGTTTGAAAAATCTTTTTACCTTTTTTCTGGCCAAAATCATTTTACTTCTTTCCAAGTTTGATAAAATATACAGACAAAGAGAGAAAGTTTCCAACTTTGAAGACAACTACATCAACTAAATAAGACGACGGTAGACCACGACGGTTCGTCAGTTGTTCTAGCGTCGTCTGAAAATTGACAAAGTTGTTTTTAAAATAATAGTCTTTTTTTATATGCTTGTTTAATTGCAGGTTTGATTTCTCTGAACAATGGTTTTTGTTTTTCCCTTATTTGATAAAATATAAAGAAAAAGAAACTAGGGTTGGTATCTAATATAGACGACAAAATATCTTATTGTTTTACGTCGTGTGAATGTTAATACCACGACGGTGTATTACTATTGACGTCGTATGAACATAAATACCACGACGTTATATAAATAATGGTTTTAAACATTTATTACGTCTGAGATTATTTCATTGCGTCGTCTAAAATCATATCATACGTCGTATTTTTTTAATACCGTCGTTTGTGTTCTTAATGTTTTCCTGAAATATTTTCACTTGCAGTTTTGTCTGTTAAAATGGTTTCTCAACAACAAACTAAGGATTCTGGCTCCAAGAAGCTTGGAATGGTAGCTCCTCAAGACAAGTCTTCGAAGGAGATGAAGTCTTCGAAGAAGATGAAGTTTGCTTCATCATCTGCTGAGACAGAACAAACCAGCCAGACAACAATCTCTGATGATTCAAAGACTGGTCGAGGTATGAGCACAATGCCTCGTGTTGTGAAGAGAAAGCTTCAGAAACTGAGGCCAATTGTTGAGTACAATAAAAGGGGGAAAGGTGTTGGCCAAGCACATATTGAGATGCAGTCGTATATTGGTGTCTTGGCACGCTCCAGGATCCCACTTGTGGACAAGAAATGGTCCCAAATCCCAAAGGATATAAAGGAGCAGATTTGGGAAGCAGTTGACATGGCTTTTGTCGTAGGCCAAGGGGGCAAGACCTCTGTTTTATCTTCTGCTGCCAAAAAATGGAAGGATTTCAAGTCTACACTAACGAGGCATTATATCCTTCCATACACCAATGACAGGGAGAAATTAAGCCAACCCCCTGAAACATATAAATTCATAGAGAAAGCACAATGGGATGCCTTTGTAGCTTCAAGGCTATCCAAAGATTTTGAGTCTGTGCATTCTCAACATGCACAGATTAGGGAGAAACTCGAGTACAATCATCGATTGTCTCGAAAAGGATATGCTGGATTGGAGGATCAATTGGAGGAAACCATGCCTGGGGTAGAAATTGATCGATCTACCTTATGGAAGAGAGCTAGACAGGACAAACATGGTAACATCCCTGATCCAAAGGTGGCAGAGAAAGCAAAATTAATTGTAAGCCTACTATCACTCTGTTTTAAATTTTTATTAAACTGTGAATTATTCTTATTACGTCGTATGTTATATTTTTCGTCGTGTGAATGATATTACCACGTCGAAAAGTTTTTAAAAACGTCGTTAAAGGTCTAAATAGGAATCACTACTATGTTTTCTGTTATTATAGCATACGACGTCGGTGGTTCATTCTCGCGTCGTGTGAATGATATTACCACGTCGAAACTTTTGTAAAAACGTCGTTAACAGTCTAAATAGGAATCACTACTCTGTTATCTTTAATTATAGCATAAGACGTCGGTTGTTTATTCATTTCGTCGTTTTAAATAAATAACCACGTCGGTATAACTACCGTCGTGATAAGTTATAATAACGTCGGTTTATACGTTATTGCGTCGTGTGAAATTATATAATACGTCGTTTGTACATAAATAACCGTCGTGTGTTTTTTTGTTTATCTTTTTTTAGGATGAATTGCAGAAACAAGTCTCGGAAGGCAAAGTCAGAGTAGATGGCAGCAATGATGTGCTGACCATGGCTTTGGGCCCCGAGCATCCAGGCAGACTGAGGGGAGTTGGTGCTGATGTTTCCCCAAGGCAATATTTCAATTTGCCCAAACCACAGAGGGTGAGCTTTGACGACCGTTTGAAGGACAGTTTAAGAGTTCTCCTTCAAGAAGAGACTAAAAAGATGGAGGCTAAGGCAAGGGAAGAGGCCTTAAGGATGGAGGCTAGGACAAAACAATTGGTAGAGGTTGAGAGGGAGCATTTCCTGAGTCAGCTTTCCCAATTAATTCCCAATTTTGATCCAAGCATGCTTAAACCAAGAATTAGCCAAAGCCCCAAAAATCCAATGTCTGACAAAGCTAGCTGCTCTGGAGGTGATGTGAGATCCCTACATTTGGAGGATGATACTGCCAAAATGGGGAAACATCAGCCAGATGAAGAGAAGGAAGAAGAAAAAAGAGATGAAGAGAAGGAAGAAGAAAAGGAGAAAGAAGATGAAGAAAAGCATGACGACAAGGTATGTTCACATAACTTTGCCTTTTTTATTTGTTTTTCAAAATTTCAGACGTCGATATTTTTATTTAATCCGTCGTTTGTTTACAACTTAGACGGCGGAATTTTTTTAAGACGTAATAAAATATTTAAACGACGGTTTTTGCACCGTCGTTTAAATGGTTTCAGACGACGCTTTATTCATAAAACCGTCGTCTTTATTGAATTACCACGACAGTTTTTTCACCGTCGTTTAAATACTTTTAAGACGACGTTTTATTCCTTAAACCGTCGTCTTTATTGAATTACCACGTCATTTTTTTTATTTCTTTAAACAGGTTATTGAAGTTGGTGCTTATTCAAAAATGGAGGCGCCATCTTCTTTAAAAACCCTTTGTCGTTTTGTGGAAACGACACTCCTGCCTGAGGATAAGACAGTCCAATTTACAATTGATAAGGAGGTGTTTGGTGGTGAGCGCGATACCTTCCTCCTGCCTGAAGATATTACACAATTTGCAGGCATGGAAGAAATTGGAGCTACTGTATTGGCTGTATATATGAGGTTTGTACTTCTAAAATAATAACTCGTTGGTTTATATATTGCGTCGTCTTAACTAACTAACCACGTCGTCTTAACTAACTACCGTCGTGATAAATATATTATAACGTCCTCATCTATTTCAGTACGTCATGTGAAATATTATAATACGTCGTTTTTTTATACATAACCGTCGTGTTTTGTGTGCTGACTTGTTTATATTATTTTATTTGTTTAGGTACTTACACGATGTTTTGAAAAAAGCCAATATGTGCAGTATGGTTGGCTTTATCGACCCTGCTACAGTTAGTGCCAACTCTGGCACAATAACTGAAAGATCACGACTCGTAGCAGCTCGACTTCAGAAGACAGACGGTGAACAGATTTTCATGATGCCTTACAATCCAGGGTTAGTCTCCTTAGGATTTTGTTTTTATGATTTTCAATAAATGACAGCTTATAAACTAACCACGTCGGTGTTTTATTTTATTTAGTCGTTTGAAACTACTAACCACGTCGGTATTTATTTATCGTCGTGATAAATATATAATGTCGTCGTTATCTACTTTATTTCGTCGTGTGAAATACTATAATACGTCGTTTTTGTAAATAACCGTCGTTTTTATATTAATTTTGTGCAGCCGTCATTGGATCTTGCTGATTGTAAGAGCAAAGAAGGAGACCGTCTATTTTCTGGATCCTCTGCCAGGTCATCGTGTGGTCGACGAAGAGGCGAAAAACATCGTGAACAGTGCTTTAAAAATATATAATACCCACATAGCCCGAGCAGGACGTAAAAATGTAATTTGGAAAACTCTCTCAGGCACACCAAAGCAACCCAGCAATGTCGAATGCGGGTATTATGTGATGCGCTTCATGAGGGACATCATCATGGATCCTTCCTTGGGGTTTGAGAATAAGGTAAGAAGAAATTACCTTCATACATTTCACGTCGTTTTTTGTATTATCAATGACGGTTATGTAAAATTAATGTCGTTGAATGGATATACTACGTCGGTTATGAAAAATATCGTCGTCTGTGATTGAATTTCTTTTTATTTATAAACCCTAATAGTCATTGTTTATGCAGTATGCCAAGGGAAACCAGGAAGCTTCATACCCCCAAGAAGCCATTGATGAAGTCCGGAATGAATGGGCAGAGTTTGTTTTCCAAATTATTAAACAGGGCAATTATTGAACACTTGATATTTATGTATAATGTACAAATTTTCTCTATAATATGTAATGTAAAAATTTGTTGAGGTTTTCTTAAATTAAAAAAAAAAACAAACATACAAATTGCTTAACCGACGTGTAATACTTTTCCAACGACCTAATAAAGTCAAAAATCGTCGTATTTTGTTGTTTCGTGTTTTAAACAAATACGACGTAAAAATATAGTTAGACGACGTTCTTTGAACAATTGAGTCGTTTATGGTTTACAACATCTTCAATTTCTTAAGGGTTCAGGGTATCATCGACGACGTTTATGTAACGACTGCGGTTAAGTCGTAAAATATATATTTTACGTCGTATAGTTAAATAGCCGCCATGGTTTCTCATTTTAACGACGTCATTTTAACGACTTAGTAGTCTATTACAATTTACAACGTCTACAATTTATTTAACACCGACGTGGTTTGTTGTATGGTAAGAATATTTTATTATTTTTATATCAAAATATTCAAAATAAATATAAAATAAATCAGAAAATTGAAAAGTCAACTCCTATGAAGTCATTGATATATTTTCTTCCACATAAACCTTGAAAAAATTCATTTTGAATAACAAAAATTTAAAATGACCATCCAAAACAAAATTGTTTTGATGAGTCATAAAATCACTTCTAGTTTTATGGTTTAGGGTTTAGAGTCTAGGGTTTAGAGATTAGGGTTGTTATTTATTGGGGTTTATTTTTAAAGTATAATTTTTGGGTAGTCTATGTTATATGTTAGGCTTTAAAACCATAAAACCTTTTATAAACTTAATTTTTTAAATTGTATAATTTAATTTTATGGGTTTAGTGTATTAATTTTTAACGACGGTGGTTGGGTCGTGGAATACATATTTTACGTCGTACAGTAAAACATACGACATGGTTTACGCTTTAAACGACGTCATTTTAATATGTAAGTCGGTTTATATAATTTACAACGTTTTTAATTTCTTAACACCGACGTGGTTTCTCATTTTAACGACGTCATTTTAACGACTTAGTAGTCTATTACAATTTACAACGTCTACATTTATTTAACACCGACGTGGTTTGTTGTATGGTAAGAATATTTTATTATTTTTATATCAAAT